>NW_024581962.1:0-258970 GCF_017639235.1 Corvus kubaryi
TTCCTTCCTTCCTTCCTTCCTTCCTTCCTTCCTTCCTTCCTTCCTTCTTTTTCCTTTCTTCCTTCTGGACTGGTTTTCATCTAGGTGTGTTCCAAAGTTGTTCATTAAAGAAGGGAGGGTGTAGAGGAGAGGCTGAGCAGCCAGGGAGTGCAGAACCAGATGAACACAAGGCAACACCATTTGAGTTGTGCAGGCAAAGAACTCATTCAGTGTGAAACCAGCTGGTATAGAGATAAACTATTAACAAGAGACAAGCTTTGCTGTAAAATTCTGCACAGCAGAGAAACTCTGCTAAGATGATCAGGTGTTTTTCTTTTTCCCCATGTTTTTGGAATAGCACAAACTATAAGAAACAATGTTTTACTACTGTGGTATTCAATTTCACAAGCTTTTTTCAAAATAATTTCTATCATAGTTCACATTTCAGCTGCTAAAATTTCCCTGCAGACAGAATTTAATGCCTTGAAGAGTTCTGGAGTCTTATATTTACATATTAAGGCAGTAAGGAGCTGGAGTATGCACAGGGAAGTCCAGAGACAGGTCTAAAACCCCAATCTTGCCCAGAGAAGACATTATGCTAGGAGAAGTGAATCATCTTAAATTCATTATGTAAGAATAATCTCCAGTGCTAGTAGTTCTACAAAAATGTTATAGACAAGAAGGATCCTGTCTTCCTTTAAACATCTTGTAAATGTTCAGCTCAAAATAATAGTTCATTCTTGAGAAGATGCAGAGGTTTTAATGTTACGGATGTTTACTTGCCCTTAAGCATCCCAGACTCTCTTTTCTATCAAACCTTTGCAAAGAAATGGTTTCACTAAGCAAACAGCTGAGATGAGACTTTAATAAATTAAACAAGTCTAAAATAAAGGCTTATTAAACTGCAGAAGTTGTTTGTGAGGAATAAAAGGTTTTAATCAAACTTGCCATCAACACTTGCAAAAGGAAAATCCATTTTTCACTTGTGGCTTGGTCAAATTCTTTGAAGTATTAATGTAACCCTGAGAAACTGACTATTAGTCTCAAGCAATTTCTGGACATTAGACACAACAAAAACAGGAAAAGTTCAAGAGTCTCTGTTGACTTTCCTCTTGATTGTAACAAACTACCCACTTTCTGGGTTTTCTTTTTTGAAGTGGAATTTTATACAGCAAGACCAGGCTTTGTTTTTTTTTTTTCTTTCTTTTTTTTTTTTTTTTTTAATTTCCTTGATACACAAAATTCCCACCAACCTGTGCTCTCTCTTTTAGTTCAAATGTGAAGGAATGCTGTTTGAATTTAATGCACACACTGCTAACTCCGTTTAATTCAAAGGCACAGCTTCAGTGTACCTGAAAGGAAAACTTGGAACATCAGTGCATGGGTCAGAAGCAAATCTGGCTGGTAATTACAAGTTCTTGTGAAATATCATGGCAATTAACCAGTGTCCACCTATCTAGAGACAGAAAAGTATCACATGCTCCTGTCCCAAACTTACTTATTGTGCAGCACATTGCTGTATTGTGTCAGTGCTCAGACAGACTTAAATAAGGAGCACTCAGATAGTCTTTTCCATTATTTCCAAGGGAAAAACAGCTGAATAAAAATATTGTTCCATAGATCTGAGAATGCTAGGGGATAATCCACTAATGTTAGTAAACTTGTATTGCAAAACAGAGAAAAGGAAAGAGAGAGGTGCATTAGCACCAGGATATTCCACACTGAGGCAGTCTGATGAAGAAACAACATCCCATAAAGTAGACACACACTTCACACAATATTCATATACTCGGAGGAGTGTTCTTTTATGGGTGTTTTAATACTTTGGGATCATGTGTGTTGTTTTAGAGTTGCATTAGTCACACCCTGGGGAAATGTGAGCTTCCATGCCTGCCCATTTCAGTGCTGCCTTAGCTTGACCCACAGAATTTACCACATTAAGAGAGGATTTAAATCTTGATTATTTTCACCTGTTGGGTCTCGATCTTTTTTTTTAACCTAAGAGGTCTGCCCTCTAAGAGTGATACAGTTCATAAAACTGGTGACCTTTGCCTGCCTTCTTGATTTAAGCAGAACAGAGAAGTAAAGGGACTTTCATGCACTGGTAGGAGTGTAAAAATATAAAGCAAAATTGTTGCCAGTCCCTATTCAGGTGAAAGGATTAAGAAAAGCTCTTTCATTTCCATTCCTGTTATGAGGGTGAGCACACCTGCTTCCCATGCTTTCCTGCACCATCCAGTTCCCACTGTGTCCTTGAGAGCTGCAGAGTAGGAGCACCCTGCTTGGACATGCCAGTCTGTTGTACATCCAGCTGGTTTTGGATGTGACTCCATACTGCCCCAAGTATAGAAAAATTTCAGTTGTTCCCATTTTCTGTCCAGAGACAGAAAAATGAAAGCAGAAAAAAAAAAAAAAAAACCTTCTATAATTTTGTTCCTAAACAAAACCATCCTTAAATTTTCAAGACTGCTTAAAACTTCAGACAGTTATTTGGAAGAGAAAGTTATCATTACATCCCACAGAGATGTCCCCAACCCCCTTTGCTGTAATTTCATGGTAGGAAAATCTGTGTTGTTCACTTCTGGGAGTAGCTCAATATACTTGGCAACCTGATAGGATCTGGATTCCCAACCTTGTGACCTACCAAATGATGACACATCATTTCATTCAGACTTTCTATGGCAAGGAAAAGCATGTGTGAGAAAAACTGAGATGATATGGAAAAACAAAAGATAGAAAAATAAAATAAAAAGAAATGTCAATTAAGTAAAAGTTCTTCTGCTTTCACTTCTTTACCTTAGAACTTTCCTCTTATTTTCCTGTACTTTTCCCATCTCAAGATTTTTCATTCCAAATCTTATCAAAACAATATAAAGAAGTAGAAAAAATCCTCAAATTTTCTCACTGTTTCCAAGTCACATTATCACCACATTATCACCAAAATACACTGTAGAAGGACTCAGGAACTTTCAAAGATTCACTAACAGGAAATCCTCAGGTTCACCTGACACCTAGCACAGGTTAGTAAAATCCAGTCAAAATTACATCAGGTAGCAATAAACAGGCAAGGAGCTTTTGACAGTGGAAAAGAGATCAGAGTCATTGGAGGAGGTGAAGGTCAGTGGTCAGAGGAGACGAGGGATGGTAATATGAAAGCACAGCAAAGGACGACATAAATGGTCCTGCTGCAGTAAGGCTGATGATGTAGTTAATGTAAATGGGGAAAGAATGTTTAACAATCAGCATAAATGAATAGATTTTGGAGGGTAATCAAGAATGCAGTTGCATTGGGAGGAGTATGGGAGAAACAGAGAAGCCCTCAGAGGTTTTGGAGAAGATTTATTTGAACTGAAACTTCAGTTGATTTACATCTCAAGAGAGAACTACAGCATAGTAACTCAAAGTATGCCTCTTCTTTAATATTGCAGAATACAGTGACAAATGCTATTATACGAACTTCTCCTTAAATGCCTATCCCAAGATATCTTTAATGCAGTTCACAATATTAGATTATCTATATTAAGCAATCACAACCCCAGATCAGGCCTGCAGTAAAGTACACTGGTACTCTTTCCATCTTTTGGACCTCTGTAATTCAGCACCTATAAGGAAAAACAGTAATGCAAGAGATTTTTTTTTGCACTTTTTTGTTGTTTTGTTTGTTTTCTTTAATTTTAACTGGAATAAAAATTCAGTTGAGAAGTGCAAATATCTAAACAGTTTTATTTTCTTTTTAATTTCTGAAGAGGTGTCTTGACTAGATATGCAACCTAGGTTTAATTAAACATTGTACTGGATTTTTTCTACGCCCAACACTGCCTTTTTCTTCTAATGGTCTATTTCCTCTTCTCATAACTGTTTCCCCTTTCTTCTTGATGTCATTCCCACTGATGTTATTCTCTCAAGCAAACTTTTACTGTTTCATCTATCCCAGTTGCCCTTGCTATTGTTCTCGTCTCCTTTGTATTGCTGTCCTTATGTGTCTTATGACCTTATTACTGTGCAACTCTTAACCTTTTCTTTTGGCAACCATTTACAGGAAAGACATGAAGCTACTGAGATGACCAGCAATGAGCTAAATGTCTTAACTCTCATTACTGACAGCTGGTGCCTGGATTTTTATGGTACAAATGAGGAGCAGTCCAATACAGTAAACAAAGCCTGATGCTAAATGACAATGTGTTATCCTGTAGAGACCAGGACAGTGATTTGCTGCAGGGATCACCATTACTCAGAGATTTATTGAAGGTTTTGAATTATGGCCTAGAATATAACATGCTTAATTCAGCTCACAGATGTAGAGTACAGGCAGCCAGAGAATTATTTGACTAGAATGGGATGAAGGTATACCAAAGTCTGATAATGTCAGTGCAGGTGAATAAAAATATGGAGATGGAGTGGAGATAGAGAGAAAAGACAAGTAGGAAGAAAAGACAGGGGAGAAAAAAAAGCAGAAAACAGTTTTTCTCTGAAAGGTATTCTCATAGAATTTCCTAAAAGTACCACGTTTAGTCCTGGGCTCCACATACATACTGGGAAGTGGTTAATGAGCAGGCAGAACTAGTGGCAAAGCACATACCTATAGTGCAACACAGAGATCATGTCACAATGCAGACTTATCTGAAACCATTCCACCAAGCTAAGCTGGCGACTAATCATGGTGAACAACCGTCAGCATGGTTCCCAATTTGGCACAGCATCCTGAGTGAGTTTTCAGATGGTGCCAAAACCCAGGACTAGTAGCCAAACAACTTAAGTTTTCACAAGCAGGTTTCTACTCCTTGCAATCCCACATTTGAGTTTCAAGATGGGCATAGCTCCTTGGGTAAGTGTTTATCAGAAAAGTGAAAAGTGAAAAAAAGTTATAAAAGGTCCACAGTCTGGGCAAATAACAGAAGCTGAGTCTAGGGAAAACAGCATCTCTTCAGTTGAAACCTATGAGAGCAGTAATTTCAGTAATTTTGTGGGTAATGAGGCTTTTTCTTCTTGCACTGTTGTCATGGTTGCATGCTTACACATTCATTAGTTTGTCCTTTGCTGAAAATCACTGATGAAAATCAGAAAATGCTCTTGCATCTCCAAAAGGCCTTGAGTCTTTCTCAACTTGCTTCCTTCCCCAACAAAAAAAAATTCCCCTAAGCTAACCTTGAAGTCACTGAAGTCTATTAAGATGTAAATGGGGAAAAAAATCATATTCACTTATCATGATATTACCCACTTTAATATTCTGATGTTGTTCTCTAACAAGTGAACAATTTTCTTTCAGTAGCTGGTTCATTTGACTTAAGAAAAGTTAGAGAAACCTTTTTGGTGATTATTGCTCGGGCATCCTGCCAAGTACATCTGCAGCAGCAAAGTCATCACATGAAGCTATGTTATTTATTTTGCTTAATTTTTAAGTTTGTTTTCTTTAGTGCTTTTTTTATAATATCTACACTACCATATGACCCTCTGTTGTTTCAGGACAATGAAGATCACCCTCTGAAAGCAATTCAGCACTTCTCAGTCCAGCACAGCAGAGATCTATAACAGTCCCAAGCAAGACATTGATAATTACACAGAATCTAATACAGAAGATCAAAAACTGTGTTATAATCAGGGTTCTTTACCCAAGAAGACAGAGTAAAACACAGATGAAGGAGAAAGGCAGTTTTTACTGGGAAAAGAAGCTGTAGAATAAAGTAAAAAGTACTGGGAAGGAAGTGTGAAGGCTTTGAAGTTGAGCCACAACTCAGCTAACATGCTGATTTATACACACGATCTTTCTTATTCTTTCCCACAATGAATCACTATTGCATGAGAGGCTTTGGTATCTAATAGTTGCACAGGAGGAATTCTCATGTCATTTTTCTTTTGTGCTGGGTAAGCCTCCCTTCTAACTCTTCCCTTCCAGCTTCCCAGAACTTTGAACATTTATGCAAAGTTTGTAGACACAAACTAGGTTAAATAAATCTGTTCAGAAATATCTCTACAGAGTAATATAATTCTGAATTTTACCTCCAGACTATGTTTTCTACTTTCTTTGCTGAATCAAATCCTTAACTAGTGTAAAATTGGCCTATTGCACTTGTCAGGTCTTAGCTATCATGTCAATATGGAATACACAGTATAATATCTATTTTGATAGTAGGGATGTAGGAGAGAAAAATAAGTATACGTTTACAAACTTGAAGGCTTACGCAAATGGTTCATGTTTAGAGATAATAAGAATCTCCTGCACTCATTGACAGCACTGTAAATCTCTCCACACTGCCAAAAATCAGGAAGCCAGAGCAGAGTTAATTCAGTAAATGAATTCCCACTCTCGAGGTAAAATGCTGTAATTCAGAACTGAGGCCTGAGGTACACAGAACTGTTATAGTGTCTTGCTGTTACACTCAAAGTATTTGATTTTGCTAAATCTTATGTATCACCTGTTACAATTATTCACTGTCTGTAGTGGGTAAGTTCATTTACCTGGGAAGTACTGTGGGAGATGATGACGTAATCATAAACTATTCAAAGCCCATGGTACCTTTGAAGAATTTGGGTGAGATTGTGGAGGAAATTATAACTGTATCAAAAGTTAAAGCTCATTGAGGCAACAGTCACAGCATCTCTGCTTTCCATGAGGGGTATCCATATTGCTTAGCAGGCCATTGTGCTGGTTTGGGCTGCAATGGAGTTAAATTTCCTTATAGTAGCTGTGTTTTGGATTTGTACTGGGAACAGGCTGACAACACAGGGATGTTTTTGTTATTGCTGAGCAGGTCTTAGACAGAGTCAAGGCCTTTTCTGCTCCTCATATTGTTCCACAATAGCAGGCTGGAGGTGCACAAGGAGCTGGGAGGGAGCACAGCTGGGACAGCTGACCCCAACTGACCAAAGCAACATTCTGTATCATATGATGATGTACTCAGCAAGAAAACTGGGTGGGAAGGTTGGGGGAGAGTGGGGAGCACTGCTCAGGGCTTGGCTGGGCATGTGTCAACTGCTGTAAAGAAACTGTTTTCCTTGTATCACTTGTATTTCTTTGATTTTATTTTTATCTGTCTTTGTTATTTTTCCTCTTTTCCTTATTGTTGTTGTTATTGTTGGTTGTAATTATTAAACTGTATTTATCTTGGCCCACAAGTTTTCTCACCCCATCCCACTGAGGGGGGAGTGACTGAGGAGTTGTGTGATTCTTAGTTACCAGCTGAGTTTAAACCACAACAGCATGTTCAGAACCATGTTAGGAAACTCAGCTTTTGTCATCTAAACTGTCGCAGAAAAATGATGGAAATGCATAGAAGTCACTAGACATGAGACAGAAGACACTAGACAATGAAATTCTAAATCAATAAATTTTTCAGGCCATCATTCAAGGATAGAAACAAAACAACATTGCCTAATGTTAGACAAATAGCCTAAGAAAGCAATATTTCATTAATCAAAAATTTACAATACCCTTGTCACTGTCAGTCTGTTAGATGTTTAAAAAAATGGAACATCTACTAGCACAAAGCCACAATTTGTTTGTGACAGAAAAAACAATGGGAGAAGGTGGTTTCACTTACACCCTCAAGTGTAAATGCCTTCACTTACAATTGAAATAACTTTTATCTTATTGTTATTATGAAATAATAATTTTTATCTTCTTCTTATTATTAGGAAATAACTTTTAAACTGAGTAAGTGAGATTCCAAAGGTAGCAGAGATCTTCTATCAATTTGTTATTTGTTTTTCTAAGTGTAGAACAGTACAAGAAAAAAATTAAAGTATATATATAAAAATAAATATATAAATTACATATATTTCATATTTTTATAATTATACAAATATATATATAAATATGTATTCTATTCATATGAGTGTATATATGCATATTATGCATTCATATACACGTGTACATGAAGCCTATGCACACCCCAGCCAGAATCACTACACTTGTGATACTTTTATCCACTGGTACAATCATTTCTGATGATGGAGATTTCAAATCCTTCCCCAAACTGGAACAGAAATGCCTGTATTTAATTTTGCTTGTAAGCCTTTCCTCCAATGTTATGTCACTTTCACAGGAGTGCCTGCACATTTGGGTACCACTTTGTGTATTCCACGATACAGACTCTTAGTGACAAGCACAGGCATCAACAGTAGCCACAGTGAGCACATACAGAGACATTGGTGACCTCCCCAGGTGCACCCCAGGAGGGAACATAGACTGCACTTTCCCCCTCCCCGTGTCACTTACACAGACAGAAGGCTTCTGCATGAGATGTTGTTCTGCTGTCACCTATCTCAGTAAAAATCCTGTCATGTCCTTTTCCACTGCTGCTTGTAGCTCCAGGCAGCAGACATGGGGAAACAAAGAACTTCCATCAGATACCTTCTCTTAACTGAATTCAACCTTGCCATAGTTTATGTCCAAGTCCTATTTAAACCAAAAAAGCTCCAAATCTGCACCATTGAAGAACTGATCCTAGATTTTACTAGTTCTTGTTAAGAGTACATAAAAGGTTAGTCCAGAATCACATTATCACAGCCTTTTGTAGGTAGAGAGGGTACTCACTCCGTATCACTCCATATTCTGCTCCTGTTCACTAGAGGAGATGCTTTCACTTTGGTGCCAGCATGCAGGGACCATGTATTTTAATGTATTAAAACAGTGCAAATGCAGTAATAAAATCATCCCATTATTGCAATGTAAGTTAGGTGAATCTGCTGAATCATGGTAAATCATTACATATTTTTATCTCAAAAACCTGAAAAAAAATTATCATTTTTTTATCTGAACTTTGAAGGAATGTATTTTGCCTTGGAAGCCATGAAAAATATTCATGTGTCTAAATCCTTAATAAGTAGCCAAATTATTGAAGAATGCACGGCTTAGAAAAATGTGCATGTGCATACCGTGAATAGTATCTTAAAAATGCTGTACACCTAATCAGCACTGATGCTCGTTCAGGTCTGTGCACGATTTGATCACGATTCTCAATAAAAAGCACTAAGTAAGTTTTGGTGCAGCTGACAAAAATAAAGAGAAAGGTTGTTTTTGTGGAGACAGCACAGCTCTGGGACACCAGTCCTAGTTTTAGTACCCTGGATCAACCACAGAGCTTCTCACAGTGTTTCCATTTGACTTCAGGCGAGATTATTCACCTACCCTGTGATTCAGTTCCCCAGGCACAAAATAAAGACATTTTCTTATCTCACTGGGGTGTTATAATGACAAAACTGAGTAACTGTGATGTGCTCACATGCTAGAGCAGACAGCCACGGAAGTACTTAGACCGACAGTAAGACATACAACCCAAAAGTTTAACTCAAATTATCTGATACATTCTAAGGGCTCTTATCTTTAAAGGAAAGCCTTTCCATAAGCAAACCAAATGATCTAGTCTCAGGCTAACTAGGCTAAGTGGGATCTTTCTTCTTTCCTTTGAACAGGTTTCAAAGTAAAACAAGATAAGCAGAAGCTCCTTAGAGGACCTCTCTTCACAGAAAGCTGGGATGTGACAAGAAGCGCAAAGCATCTCTAATTTCAGGAGCAGAAGCTTTAGTTTCATAGGGTGAAATGTAGTGTTTACATCCACAATAGATAAAAGAAAGAAATTCCCCAGTCCTCAGGGGATGTACCACAGAGAATTGTTTTCCCTTTGTTTTCCCCTTTGTCTTAAGTGCAGACAGATGCCAATCAATGAAATATGTGTGCTGCAGGAATTTAGAGAATACTTTCCATACAGGTACTAAAACATACACCTCTGCTTTCTCTTAATAGATGGATGCATCCATGTGTCATTCATAGCTGCTAAATAAATTAATTAATCGCCTTGAAAACTATTTTTTATTAATTGATTAGCACTAAAAATATACTGCTAGTAAGCTTTCACAGGAGTTGCTTTGGCTGGAAATTGACGCTTAATCTAATTTAAATGCCTGTCATGATTGGGTTGTTTTTGGTGTTTTTGACAAAATAATGACAATATTGAAGTGTGAAAACACATCTCTAAAAAAAGTACTTTTAAAAATTTGGGTTTCTGTCATGTTCTTACATTGTGATCAATAATAGCCCCATCCCACTCTCCACAATGTAACACACGGCTTAACATCTGTGTATACAGATTTTCTTTAGAGACGGACAAACAATTTTCGCAGTAAATTTTTGTATTCTGAGAATGACTGAAAATTGATTATTCTTCCTGAAAGCAAGGCATTTTCTACACTTCAGAATGAGTTTTAATGCTTTTTTCTCAGTATTTGATACTTGATACTGAAGCAGTTCCCCAACCCAAGTAATATTATATACACTCTCTTCACTGCAGTGACACACACTAATTATATGTGTGCTCAAACTCCTGTCTCAGTCAGTTAATCATTTTTGCATCAAGTCTCTCTAGAGAGACATATAGCACCTGCCAGTAGTCCTCTCAATAAAAGCAGACTAATAGCCATCACTGTTCTTTAGCACACACTGAAGAAAAGCAGCTATATCTTAGTGGGTCAGACACGTTTGTATGTTTTTTCACAAGTTTGTGTCCCACCTATACCAACCGTGAATCAACCTCATCACCTGACATATTTATTGTTCTGCAGGTAATAAAAGATTGGTAAGGCATCCTACTATTGCTTTGCCACTTGCGTGCACTTGAAGCGTGTCATTTGAGGTCACAGACCTATTATCCCTGCACAATAGCGTGAAGCATATCACCCTGGTGTAGATGTGTTATTAAGGCAGGAAGAAATATCAGCAAGGGCCAATACCATACAAGTTACAGTGAGAGATGCTGCTTTTTGTTGTTCCTCTTCTATTTTTGTTGTTGTTGTTGTTGAAGGGTGGAAGCTGCAGAAAAGGTTTCAGAGAACTCATCTGCATGAGAAAGGTTTGATAAGATGCTTGACATCTTTCAATCTTAAAAAAAAAAAAAGGCTTGAGTCTCTATATCTGTGCAAAATTTCCAAAAAAATTAAAATAGCAGCTGTAAAAGAGAACATAATTTCAACAAAACATTTGTGGAAATTAAATGCCTAACCTGACATACTAAAATGGGTGTATTAGTCTAGATCAGGAGCAAAATTTTGCCAAGAATTTACCAAGGTCTGTAAGTTGTGGCACTTCCTGCCCTCGCAGTTTGCAAGGCGGAACATGGTATGGAGTATCTGGCTGGTCTAAATGAGAAAGTTAAACAAACATCAGTGTGGTTCAACAGATCTCAGTAAAATAGTTAAGTAACTCTGACGTGGCTTGTATCATTTAGCAACACACTGTTATACACTGAATAACATAAATATAAAGGAAGAATATACTCTTCCTTTTCCTGTCACTAAACCCTCAGTATCCACATGTAAGGATAACAAAACCACAAAGAAACTGCATGGAATATTTATTGCAACTGTAAATCTCCTATTTTAATCTCCTAGAATGATCATAGTATCTAGGAAAATGTAGGCAAAGGTTCCTTCCACTCGTTCTTCTCTCTCCTGGTTTCCCTAAACCAAAAAAATCTCTAATAAAAGACATTGCTTTTCAGATAAATGAAATACAGACATTTCTTCTAAAATATTTAAATTTTGAGTTCAATAGGGAGCTTTATCCCAGATATCTAATTCTTTCAAAACTCTGGGGAAAGCTGTACTGTCTATTAAAACCCACTAAATTAATTTAAATGTAAAACTCCTGTAAATGAATTGCATGTACCCTTTTGAGAAGTTTCCTGCTCTGCCACGCTGAGGGCCTGGAAATGTGTGACTTCTACCATATCAGACTTGAACCTCCTGCAAAAACTCCTGTAAAAGTGGCAGCTGGTAGCGAAAGGGCTGACATCCAGGATGAGGAAATCAGCATCACCCAAACTGAATTAGCCTAACGAAACATGAGGTCACAATCGCTGGAACTTCTTTTCTGAGATGGACATAGTAATGCCCTGAGCCCCTCCACGTTCCCTCACCCCTAATTGGGGGCGGGCAGTGAATGTTCAAGTTAACCAGCTCCATTCTTCCTTTGGGTTTGGCGGCAGCCCTGCACCCACCATTGTTCGAGGGAAGGGTGCAGGATACAGGCTGCAAGACTGTTACCAGATGTTTCAAGCCACCCACAGAAAGGCATCAATGGGCTATAAATTTGTGAGGGGAGAGAAAGATTTGCAAAAGAATTGAAGGCAACCATAGGGAGAACCTGGAATAAAAGGAGCTCTGCTGGTGGTAGGGTACCGGTAGATGGACAGGCTGGGGCCTTTCCTGTTGCAATCTGCTCTCTGCTAGCCATGAATTTTAACCACTTGTACACAGAGTGATTGCTTTCCTTGTTTAGACTTCTATTGACACACAGCCACGTAGTCAAACAAAGGTCAGAATTACCGAAATACCATAAACTGCCTACACACAACCTTTGAAAAAAGGAAGCATCTGGCTTACCAACATGGGTTTTTTTCAAATCCTTGTGCAACCACATTGGGGATTTTCTTTTCTTTCTTCTTTAAATTCCATGCAGTGTTACCTTTCATGAGCGATTATATTTTTCCTTTTATGTAAAGAATATGTTCCACATTTTCTTGTATTTGCTTTAAGTACGAATTACAAAGAACAAGACAATCGTAATCCTAGACAATTTAGGAAAAAAAGACTAAGTCCTGATTTTACCTTTTTTTTTTTTTGACTACTGAATAATAACATTTTTCTACTAAAATTAGACCTGTAGGTTCACAAATGCAAGAAAGGATGAGTATTTTTATTTTGTCTCAAACACACCATAGTAATGTTGTACCAGCAAGAGAGCCACGTGTATGTGTGGGCCAGCAGAGCTTGCACCAGCAGGACTTGGATGTCTTCCTTCTCCCAGGCCCCAGTTCCTCATGCTACCTAAATTGCCTCCCACTGCAGCCCAGTTTCTCAACTGGTTTATGCTATGCACAGCCGCTAATTATCCTGTGGTTTCCTATCACATTTATTGGCAGAGAAGATCACTGCTCTTCTTTCCATTGGAGCTGCTTGAAAAGATTGAGGTATGTTCCAGAGGTTATAGCCAAAGCAGGAATAGCCACACCCGAGTCCAATTTTCCTTAGATTTTCCTTAGGTGATTTATTAAATAAGGACAGAGGCTCCCTGGCTTTTACTCTGATCCATCACTTTTCTGCATATCATATTGTAGAAAATTATTGCAAAGGAATTTGCCACCAGGGTTATCATTCAGTGGTTTTTCATGCAAGAGATGAACCCTAGGTTTTAACCTTTAACTCAAGAATCTTAAAAATTATCTGCAACTAAACTCAAGAAAAATCAGCATGATAGTAAAGCTTAAGAAAGTTCCATTATCTGAACTAAAATTTTAAATATAGTATGATATATATTAAAGGAAATTACACCAAGGGAAAAAGCCCTCCTGGTATAATGTTTTGCAGGCGATCAATAAGAGCCGTGTATTGTATCACAGAAGTTTGACCAGCATGGTTGCAGAGAAGACCTATGCAGTTCATTATAAAAGCCCTTTGGGGACAGACAGCCTTGTTTCTAAATAGTTACTTATCACCAGGAAAGCAAAAACCTATTATCATGGTATCTGACATTAGGGCCTAAGCAAATGCATTACTGAATATACCTTAAAACACCTGACTGGAATACCTTAAAACACCTGACTTTTAACTAAGGAAGTGCAAATTAGAGATATTTGTTTAATATAGAGCAAAGAACACAGATTGTTCACTTCATATGAGGTCTCACCCTGAAGCTGCCACACAAGATGACATGATTGCATGACAGACCACAAATGTCACGCAAACAAGCAGCGCCCTTTGGCCATAACACATATAATATGATCAGAAGGTTCATAGCCAAGATGAACATAACCAAAGATCCCAGTTGTATCAGATAAATATAGGCTCTTTGAATTTCATGGAGCATCAAGTTAGCTGATATTTTCAGTTAGAAAAGCACAGTCAGCACTGGACATGTAAGGTTTACTTCCCTTTTTCAGGGCTAAAAAACCTTTCAGATGTCACTAATCATAAATAGACAAACACACAAACCACTAGACAGGATGTTGAGGACAAGTAATTTATAGTACTTTTAATCTTCAAGCCCAGGGTATTATGATTGTGCTTGATGTTCCCATCCCATTATGTCCCTTCTACAAGCAAACCCACTGGCTGGCATTGAGTTTTCAAGTTATTTTTAAAACCTGCATTATGTATTTAGGGTAAGATTTTTAAGGACAAGACATTTTGAAGTACATTACATCTGACTCAAGCTAACAATGAATTTCTCCGTGGTCTTACTGGATGAAAAGGAAGTCTTGGGTGAACCTGTTCTCTTTAATCACAGTGAAATAATACTCTTTGATTTTCAGTGCATGTCACTCACAGTTATTTATAGGACAATGCTGGAAGTCAAAACAGTCATCAAGGGTTAGTAGATATTAGACTTAACATCATACGTTTTCATTAATGGGCTTAAATGAACAAGTAAAGAACTACTCCAGTGATTAAGGCTATTAGAAAACTAGTCACTCATATCAGCCACCAAACATGAGTCTCAAATTTCCATTAAAAAAGTATTTTCTGTCTTAATGAATGATTATTTGGTCACAATATGATTTTCTGAAAACAGCTAAATTATGATGCATCACTAAGTACTGATGGCTCAAAAATTTAATTGCCTGTGTCAGATTCTCTTCTTAAAAATCAGGCACTAGGATCCAAGCAGCTAAAACTATTATTTCTACAAATATAGCTAGTTTTAAGCAATATTACAGTCTTTTAAAACCCCATTGCCATCTGCTCTGTCAAAGTAATAAATGAAGAAGTTGGATTTACATGTGGCACTCTGTTAAATGAGGTAAAGTTCAGAACAGACTTTTGCTTCCCAGCAGATGGAGATCTCCCAGCAGGGATGGAAGTCAACAAAGAGGGTAGCAGGGGGTTTCCATAAATTCATGTGATCCCTGGGCAGAACTAAATGGATTAAATAACAAGGACTCTAGGAGTTAAGCTGTATCTTGTTATACTAAGATGTCTCTGCATATTAGGTACACAACAGTTATTCATCCTTTCTTGATAAAGTAGAAAAAACATACTATGCATTTTCTTTGAATTTTGAGCTTGTTTTGCCATGTGTCTTCTTGTGGAACTGCAAAGTGTGAAGGAAACTGTAAATCTCTTCTACACAAGAAGAAGATATTCAAAAGTCTATATTATCATAGAGAAAGGCAAAAAGTGTCTGTGGATACCATTCAAGGGTTTCACTCTAGTATCCTAAAACTGCTACCATTCATTGTTCATTGTTCATTAACATTTGCATCACAGTGTTTATTGTTAGAGGTTGTTTAAAAGGATTTTTAATGTTATTTATCTTTTGTGACTGCAAAAGTGGACAAAATCGCTAAATTTTCCCTTGTTTTGCAGACTTGTATGTATCACCCATATTCATCACATTTGAGGAGTTTAGCAAACAAACAGTAGTGTTTAAAGAATGAAAATGGACATGGGAAAATGATTGTCTGAGTACAATATGTATCTTTAAAGTTATTTTTATGTTTGTGGGCAAAGAAATCGGCACTGAGTTTAAGTTTTTATTTTAGGGTGATGCCTTTTCCTGGTCTTAAAATCAAGAGTCTAACATGGATAGAAGGGAAAAAGGGATTTTACCTTTGTATTTATTTTAAGGATCCTTAGGAGCACTACGTCCAGGTGGAATGCACCTCAACACACACCACAATGCACACACACGATAGATCTGGTATAACATTATAGGTCTTACTAATTAGCATATCTGTCAAAAATTCCCCAATAAGAGGCTTGAATGAGCCCCCCTCCCCAAGGAGCCTTCCCCTGGATGGTTCTATCTTAGTTTAGAGAATGTGTTCTAGAGAGGATCTTGGTGTCTGGGGCTTCTAAGATGTTTAGTCTCCTAGCTTAACAAAATAAGTCTAAGAATGTAGGCTAAAAAATACTAAGAATACAAAAAATTATAAGAAGGTATATAAAAGGGGTATAAAAGAAAAGGCAAAAAATCATCATGGCATCAAGGGCCATTGAGCCTGAACAAGAACTTGAATAGCCAGTATTATAATGCATCAAAGTGAACAGATGTGTTTGCCTTTGAATAGTCTTTCATATTTGCTTTTGACAGCATGTTCCAAAATTAGTCTCCTGAATTTTTTATGCTTTGTCTGACATGATTTCTGACATTCCTTGAATGAGCACCTGATCTGGAGTGAGGATTTTAAACTTGAGTTGCTTATTTGTTTTCTTAAATTTACTTTGGCTGAAATCATGCGTTATTTGCATCAGTGATCAAGATGACTGCTTCCTGTATTATGGAATGGTAAGGCTGTTCCTTTTTCAGTGTTTCATGGCATTGGATTTTCAGTAGATGAAAACCAAAATTTGCCTGCTTATGGTTTCCACAGGTTGTATGAACTGGCTACTTGCAGTGCAGGCTATTCGAGATGCTGTATTTCACTTAATTCCAACTCAGACAAACACAAGGAAAGAAAGTGTTTGCTCCTGTAGCAGAAGTAGCAGACATTTGTTTAGTCCGAATGTTATTTTAATTAAGCAAAAATATTTGAAATTATACTTGGTATTTATAGAGAGAGGTGTTTAATTTTAGATACAATACAGATATATGCCCATCTACACCAATATATTCACACACGAACTTTGGATGGTTTTAATTAGAGAGATGACTACAGGGCCTGTGTCACCTGGTTGTCTGATTGCTTAGAAAGTTTCTTCACTTAGGAATGATGATTGATTTAGAAATACAGAATAATTAATATGACTATTGCAAATCTTAAAATATTGTTTACGGACTTTTCTGTTTAACTGTTTTTTGTACTTTATCTGACACTAAACCTCATGAAGGGTAATCCCTTTCCCAAGGAGTCAATACGTTTCCAAAAGTCCTTTGTTAAGGTGACAGGCTAGTAATTCTACCCCCATCAGCTCTCTTTTTCCCATATTGCCAACTCTTAGCCTGTGAAATAAGTTTAGGGGGAGGATCTCTTTGTCAAAATGAGTTCATTGCAATCTCAACCAAAATTCTGGCACACATTTATTTTCACATCTCCTCTAAAAAGCATATAGCAATTCCAACAGCTGTTAACTTTGAGCTGACTGGCTTTGTGTCTTTTGAGAAGAAAAAAGGAAAGTCCAACAGAAGAGTGTAATGTGATAGAAATAGTCTGCCCAGTCTCTTCAGCAGCAGTAGGACTAATTTCCTGCTGCAGGAACATTGTAAGAAATTCAGTTCCCAAACAAATTGCTGGTTGATTTACCAGTGAGCATCTACAAACAAGATAATGGTGAGATGGTGGGAGCATCAGGCTGCGAGCTTCAAACCTCTTGCACCTTTTGTTTTCACACTCAGCTGAGCTGTCTTTTATATCTGTCTGCCAGTATTTTAGTGTTACCCTGGTTATGAGTGGATGGGATAGTTTGGGCATAGAAATATGTCTTTCTGCTCCTCTTTTGTTTGCAGTATGTGTATTTCAAAGAATATTTTTGAAAGCATAAACTTTTTTTTTTAAGAAAACTGCAACAATAGAGATGAGTCTTTCATTTGCTTTCCCTGAATTAAGCATCCAGCTTCTATTGTTTTCAAAAATGAAGGATCATGTTCATGACATGTTTACAAGACAATACAAAGGGAAAAGAGAAAATATAACCAAAGAATAAATATCTCTATGCACCTATCTATATATAAAAGTAGAAACTTTTAAAGCAGTCTATTCCTATTTAAAGAAATACACAAATGGTCCTGTTAACATTTGAATATACTGTATCACATTGACTGAAAGGCAAGGAAAAGAAAAGCAACAGAAACTTAGACAACACTTGAGAACTATGATACAGGATTGTGTTGTGCTAGAGGAGGGAATATTGAAGGCAGGCTTGAATGCTGAAGCAATTTTGTGGAAGGTTCCTTATGAGGACTTCTTCAGAGAGCACAGGGCTGTCTCAGTGCATCTCTATGACTTCAGAGAGAATCTGAGCTGCAAATCTCCACAGGAACCACAGGTGCAAGCTCACATAGCACCGTAATCTCTGCATGTACTTAAGGGAACTCATGTACTGAGGTCTATTCAGTTACTTCTTGGAATGACTTCCTAGTCTGATTGTATTTTGTAGCAATGCCCTGTTTTAATTAGTCTCAGAAGCCCATGCTCAGGTGTCACGTGATATTGGTCAGTGACATGAACTAGACTAAAGCATCCACCAATTTGTCAAGTCCTCGGGAATGCCTGTGGCCGCCAAAAGTGCCATGAAGCTTAGTTCATGTCTGAGTGTCATAGCATGCACCTCTTCAGCCATCCTTCTGTCTTTTGTAGTTTCTTGGCCCCCACTGCATATCTTCCAAAAGTGCACTGCAGCTGGTAAAAAGGGCTGCCATGGGTTACAGCTGATAGTCCTGCTATTTTTATTCTGCAAGGTAAAAAACTTTTACCCTGTCATTTTCCCATTGGAATAACCATTGATATCATAAGTAAGGGTACTTCCAGAACTTCTGCAGTAATTTATTCTCATTTCTTCACTGAAAAACCCCTGATATTTTGCCTTAAAATGATTGAATATCAATAATACAATCTATGTAATTTTCTTCAGAAAATAAGGCATTTAAATTTTAGCACTTCTTTCTCTGGAAAAGGGAGGGTCCCATCGTCAGGAAAAGAAAGTTTTGTTTAAATTTCCACCAAGTTATTTCAAAGTGCATTGGGTTAGACTCACACACGGACTCAGGCAATGGTGAGAAATGCAGATCACACCTCTTAAACATCTTTCCTCTTATTAAGCCCCACTGCCCTGAGTCAAATTAAATTAGGTCTCTTATACAGAAGACATGAACAACACACATTTTCAAAGGAGCCTCGAGATAAAGCTTAGTCATGAGTCTATAGGTTACTCTGAGGTGACAGAGTTTGGGCATTAAGCTAGTGGTTTATATGTTAGGCATCATCAAAGCTTAGGTAAATACATACACAGACAGAGGCAGAGCTTTAAGAAACATAGCAGACAGACGCCTGTTCAGTCCCTCAATAGCCAAGACATAGTGTTAGACCTCCAAATTGGTTGTTGAGTTCTAAAATCTGTCCCAGTCTTTTGACTGAATTAACCTTAAATTGCTTCAAATGTCAAGTGTTGCTTGAAGAGAGGTGAGCTGTTCAAAATTATCTAAATATTTCCATTCTAAGGAGGAAGTGTGCTGTTTCAATAGTATTGCCAGGAGAAAGATTGAAACAGGAAAAAAAAAAAAAGGCAACCCTACATTTTAAAGAAGCATCTACTCAACCATTTCTTTGGTAGTTTAATTATGATTTCCCTAGGGCCAGGTTTCCCTTTGCATAGTACATATGCAACTAAAACTCTTTTGCTTACAAATGCTATGTGCAATGTGACAAAGCTGCAAAACAAAGGAGTGAATGTGATTGTGAATGAGATCTTCATAAAAGACTTTTTACATTTTAGTTGGCAGATTCCATTGCTTTGACTCAGTACGAATCTGTAAAACAAATTTCAGATGTAACCTACATTATGGTGTCAGGTTAGAAGAAAAATATCTCATCCAAAAGTGTGCAAAGAATTAAAACAACATTTTCCCTTAGCTGGCTACTTATGAACAAGATGCTGAAATGTAGAATTATCACTTCTTGGGAGAGGCTATTTTTAAATTAGTTTTTAAATCTGTGGTGAAATAAAAGCTAGTTTTACTGTTCCAAAAGACAAATTTCATTTAGAAAAATAAAAACCAGATTTCTCTTTTATTTTGAAGTGTTCCTAAAGTTACTTTCTGAAACCATAAAGTACATATTTTAAACTTCAACTTTTTTGCACAGGATTTATCAGTAAAATTTATTTCACTCCATACATTGCAGATCAAGGACAGAATTGATTCAACTGTCCTATATGTATTCATTAATTTTCATCCAGATATTGTTATTTATAGTTAATCTGAATTTTCACATGCATGATAAAGCAGAAGAAAAGCATATAAATATTTTCTTTAACTGAGGTAAGCCTTTCATCATGAACTTTCCACTCAGCATGGGTGACCAGAACCTAGGAAATGTGATTGTTTCATCAACATTGACCAAAAATACCCATTTACACAGATGCAAGTTCAGAACAAATCTAGTGAAGGCCATGAACATATTCTGGATTTTCAGCAGTCTAAATGACAGTAGAAGTGTATCCCTGGCTGCCTCTGACAGTGTTTCACTTAAGCATTATTTAAAACAAATTTCCAGTGCAATAAAGCCTCTCCCCTCTGCAAACGTAAATTATATTTAATATGCCTGGGAACAAGCGAGGCTGCCAAAGTCTGAGGCAAGCCAGCCTTTATGACTTCAGTCCGTTCTCAGCCCTTGATTACAATTTGATTTCCTTTGGCATCAAAAGACAAACTATTTTAGTGAACAATGTTCTTCCTTTACCAAGAGTGAGCTCTAGTTTCTTGGCAGATGGCCTATTTACTGGCAGACAACATGTCCAACCTCCCAGCAATAGCAGACCTGCGGACTTTGATTTAAAGCAGCACGAAGTAAGAAAAACAGAACAGAATGTATATTGCTCACTTGAGAGCCTTATTGTTTAACCGGCCTACTTATCATTAGCCTGTGCTCCAATCCTCAACACTTTCTTTTGTGTACTTTATGTCAGACATATGGCCACGTTGGGATGCTGACAGCAGTTTTAGCACTGCTGCACTATACATACTACTTGTAATTTGTTCTATCTTATAGTTGGGGCTTTCTTCAAAGAAGAAAGTGAATTTTAAATGCTGCTGTTAATAACTGTAACCCTCTGACAAGATATAAAAGTGATGTGCTTGGAGTGATGGCAGCGTTAATTCATCTACATTGAGAGCCTTGTAGATGTTAAAGCTTTTAAAATGGAGCATCTATTATGTGAAGAAATTAAACCAACAAAGGCTGCTGAATTCAGTAACACAAAATAAAGCATTCCCATGCTATTAACTCCCTGGCCCCCCATGTCAAAAGAAAAAAAAAAAAAAAGGAAGAAACACATTTCAAAGAGAGACAAATTTCACTCAGGCTTTTTGTTTACCTCCACCTTTGGGTAACCACATATCTCCCTCAGGATCGTGATAACGTGCTTTTCCCCTTCTCATCACTATCTGAGCTCCAAGAATGCCCTTTTACCTCTTCTTCTGTTTGTTTGTTTCTTTTACTTAAGTACCTTAAACCTGATATAGTGATCAGGAGGGAAGAGAGGGTGGGATAGCACTTGGGTCCAGGCAGGAGCCTTCCTGCCTGCAGAGGAGCACCAGGGTTTCCTTGCTCTTGCCCCACCCAGTCTTCCCTGGGGCCAAGGTTCTTCCTGAATGGATTAGGATCCTCTTTGATTTCAGCTGAATTCTACACCTTATAAGACTTACCAGGTCTGTTGTAGAGTAAGAAGCTTCCAATAATTATGTTCTTACATTAGAAAACATTGTTTTCTATGGGGAAAAAAAACTGAGGAAATGCCCTGGTGAAGAGACTGTTTTGTTTTAAAAATTCTGATAGAAAATATTGATAATCCCAGAACTGCATTTAATTTCTAAAGTTTTTTAGTCAAATGTGGAATAAAAAAATTACAGGTCTGAATCAGAGCACAATATTACAATGATCCCTAGGTAGAGCATATCCATCAGTCTCCAATTATTTGGTAAAAACTTCAGTCAATTTTGGAATTATTAATAAAATTAAATTAAATCTCAGCATTTGCCAAGGAATAGACATTAGACGTTCAATCAGCTTTGCTCAAGACCAAAATCCAGCTGAACATAAGAATGAGAGATAGATATAGATACAAATATATAACATAACCTCCTTCACTACAACAGCAGAGGCACTAGAGTGAAATAGAAATTAACAGCATATCATTATAATAACAAGTAAAACAATCAAAATCATTACCTTTTTACATATCTTATTGAAAAACTCAAAATCACCTTAGTGAGGGAAGGGTAGAAGGAGGAGATAATGTGTCTGAACTATTATTAATAGCAAAAATGAAATTACATAAGATTATTAAGGTCTTGAGCATTCTTTCATTGTCATGACAAATGAAGAATAGGGTTT
This sequence comes from Corvus kubaryi, assembly GCF_017639235.1. NCBI lineage: Eukaryota > Metazoa > Chordata > Aves > Passeriformes > Corvidae > Corvus > Corvus kubaryi. The sequence continues at coordinate 22,020 of NW_024581962.1, forward strand.
AGCTAAAAAAAAAAATTCTCCTGCGCACTCTGAAGATTGTCATAAGTAATAAAAGGAAAGTGCAGCTGGGTGTGCATTCTGAGAACAAGCTCATTGTGAGACTGCTGGAGTAGAACAAGAAGGTAGAAAGGAAGAAAATAATGTTATTATATCTGAGCTGGAATATTCCTGTAAATATTTAAGGGGAAATATTAGGGAGAAAAAAACCACCAAACCCTGCAGGGATTTTTAAACCATTAAAAGGTGTATTGAGAAAAAAAGGAGCAATGTAGGGTAATTAAAAAACAGTGAAGAATTATTACTGTGCAAGTTTTAGGATAAATTTCACAGAAGTGTAATTTATTTTATATGGAATCTTACTGAGCTCACCCCAGAGCTAGATTTGATTTACTAGCATAACTCGTAGAAATCTCTGGATTGCCTCTTGGTTCTAGCAAACAGGAATAATCAGAGAATTGCTACACTTCAGCCATATTCTCTTTACCCTTAAACATGCAGATAGTCAGGTACCTCAAAAACTAGCTAAGCAGGACTATGCACAATTTTACAGAGTAATAATGAAAATCAGTGCTGATGCTCCTGTCACACTGACTTGATCCATGTGAAGCACAGGGCTGATGTTTCTCTGCAGTGAGACAGATTGTCAGCCATGAATTTACTCTAAGGGCATTTTTGTCTAGTTTTCTGTGTCAGTGAGAAGCCACTGAAAGACAGAGAAGCCATCAAGTAGATCCTTCCTCGGGTCATTCACCTGTGCTTTAAGAGACTTGAATCTAATCTCTCTTGTAACTTCACAGAGGCAGTAATCTGAACTCACGTTATAATAGAGATTACCTTTAGCAGTTTGTCACTGAATATTATGTTACTGGTCCATGCCATTCTTCCAGTTAGAGGAATTTGTTTTGCTCATTAGACCACAGATGGAAGGAGCTGCTGTCCCCCAGCTCTTAAGACACATACTCAAGATACTGGTGCAAGTCTCAGCTCCAACAACTGCTGCAACAATTGCCTCATCAATTACATGAAATAAAAATCCAACATCTTAATGGCTGGCGCTCTCACAACATTCAGTTTGAAGTCCTGCCATCAAACAAAGGACTTGGACACAGCTTGTTACTGCTGAACATGCCACTGTCAAGGACAAAACCCAGAAACCAACAGAGGAAGAGTATGCTGTGTGTATTTTATGCACCACATTCATAGGAGATATAAGTAGATGAATGTTGCATTTGAGAACCCATATTTTAGAGGATGTGATATTTTTGTTTCAGTTAGGAAAGTTACTCTGGGATGGTCAGCAGTCACAGTGGCTACCTGAGACACCATCCAAGCTGTGCGCATCTTAGACACCCACATGGTGACAAGGCACTAAAGCTCAATTAAGATCAAGGAAACTGAGGATTGCTTTGAAGGTGTCTGTCATGGCTAAAGGTGAACCTCAGCACTGTTTAGAGAGAGGTAGGTGCCTTACATCTTTAAGATTCTGGATTTCAGATGGCAACAGTTCCTTTGCATACAGAAGTGCAAAGCTCAAAACTTTAAATAATTATTTGGACAAGGACAATGAGAGCTAAAAATTAAGCAGCTCAATATTCTACTTTGCATCCTCCCTATCTCACTGGTCTCCCTCACCCTTAAAAATACTCTTTTTTCTGACGCTTACAATGCTTAGTCACATTCTAAGCAGGGAAGAAAATTATGATACCACCACCATTTTCAAGTACGAGAGCCAAATTTACTGCTGATTTGATCTCATTAGCTTAATGAGATTACACCAGGGATGTATTTGTCCCAAGGACTATATTAAATGAACAGTAATATATGTTTTTTGTAAAATCCTGTAATATACTTTCATTAACTTTGTTCTCCATACCACATATTTAACCTCTCTTCCTCCCTCTCCACTCATTGTCAGTGCAAATGCACCTCATCACCTAGGTAAGATGGAGCACATTAACTATATGAAGGAGTCAGTATGCTGAATTTATCGATTAATCTTTTCTCCCACCCTCTTAATGGACTGATTTCAACTCCATGAAGCAAAAAGAAAATATTGCTTTTCCCCTTAATGAAAACTTTTAAAAAAATTAGGCACCAGGTGCATTTTTTTTTTTTTTTACATTCTCTCTTCCTCTCCATCTCCTTCAAACTGGCAAAAATCCAGTGACTGTTTTGCTGCATCATGTATGAAATGTTTCACTTCATTGTAATACCAATGCTGCAATCCTTCTTTCAAACTGTGACTATTAATATGTATTTCATCCTCTGGCTTTCCTGAGCCAAAGCAAATGAACTGTGGCCTCATTGAAATGATACGGTCTCTTGACCCTTTGTGCAGTTTAAAATGATGTAACCTGAACCATTTTAATCTGAAGGCTGGAACAAGTCAAAAGCTGTAATGAGTTCAGGACACTTCAAGACATTAGAAGAGCTATCTTGCCATAAAAGATGCATCCTTTGCATATAGAAGCTGTAATATCATAAATCTGAGTGACACAGACATAAAAAATCTGCCCACTATTAGATTTTTTTCTACCTCTTCCCAGTGATGACTTCAGAGACCAGATCTTACACAAGGGATGTAATAATTGATAGTAAAAGCCACACCAGAGTTAAATGCCTCTGTCAACGTTTCCAACAGAATGCACGTGATGGGGAGGGTTTAAACCTGTGCAATTTCTAAAGTGGAAGACTATTAAAAGCTTGGGGGAAATGCTGCCTTTCAGTGAACTGAGTTTGTTACAGATTTTGAGAATATTATGTTTGTCCCTCCAGCACACTCTGAGGTGCCACTTCTGAAAATAAGCTTCAGATCTGTGGTGAGTTCCTTCCATTTCTATTGTGATCACCTCCAGATATCTCAGAGACAAACTCTGACTCCACTGAGGTCAGTGAAAAATTAACGTAATGAAACTTCATATGTTAGTTCAGGGTTTTTTAAAACCTCTAAATACTTTATAAAATGGGAGGGGTTCAGTCTTACAAGTGGGAAATCTTAAGGATAACGATCCCAGTCTGGAAAGCAATTAAAAAGGCACAAAAATTCTGTCCCAAGTGTCAAATCCAAAGGATCATCCTATCTTTTTTAACAGTTTCAGAAACAGCTTCTGTTCATGTTATGCAGTGGTGATTTAGTTCTCTATTCTCATCTTGAGAGCTAGCAATCTAATGGCAAAGGAAAAAAGGCAAATTAAACAAGGCAGAATGAATTCAGACTGCAAAGAATCCAGCAGAGCTGAACCTAACAAGCTTGAATTAAATAATTAGAATACCAAGGAAAAAAAAACAAACCTTCAGAGAGCAAAGGGTGTTCTTGGTCACTGATTGCTATTTAAATTGGTTTGGCCTCTAACAATTTAGAGATGGTCAAAATGCATAAATTTCCCCAAGCTTTATGTGCTTGGCTGTGATGACTGAAAAGGGAAGAAGTCCAATTTACATAGTAAATTTTTATAGACAGTTAAGCCTTTAAGTGGATTAATAAAGTTTGGTACTTTTAAAGGCATAGATTTTTATTAAATGACAGCATTCAAGTTAAAAATAAAATGGAAACAACATAAGCACACACTGATTAGAAACATACAATACCTATTTACTTAGGTTAAGGTCAAAGAGTTATTATAGTCAGATAACCAAAACATCTGCACAGGAAAAGCTTTCAAATTTCACCAAATTATGTATCAAATAATTTTGAGAGTCTCATGGTACTGTTGAAATCCTTGAAGACTGGTGTATGCTGAAATACAAACTTTCCAGCTTGGAACTCCAGCTAAAATCCTTCTGATTATTTGCTCATTTTCCAAGTCCAATGCCATTCAAACTCCTCACTTTAACTCTCCACCCCGATATCTTTACATTAAATGATGGAAAAAAGTTTTGTGATATGGTTTGACATCATAATGAGAGAGATAGAAAAACATGACCTGCCTTCAAACCCGCAAAATTAAATCCTATCATGCAAATTCAAAGCTTTTGCCCATAGAGAAAGTGTGTATTAACAAACAAATTATGACTGGACTGGAGAGAGTAGGTTTGTAGGGTGTTTTTTGTTATATCTGGTTAAATCAGAAAGAACATTTATGACCTACTTATAATTCATTTTTATATGCTTGTGATGAAATGAAAAATAAAATAAGTTGTAGCTGTATTTGGTTTATTTTACATGAAACATAGTGATTTCACTTCAAAAATCTCAAAAAAACCTTTTTACCAAAATATAATTCGAAATTTAAAACATAAATATTTCAATTGCATGACATTAAAGTGAAAGCTATTTTATCTTGTAGAAAATTATTTTATTTTAGCAAAAAGCAACTTAACTAATGAGACAAAAATTTACAAGATGTGACCCAAAGCAACATTTTGCAACATTTTTCAACTTTAAAAATGAAATGAAAGTTCTTGCACTGCACTGGTAAACATTACATTGGGCTACCCCGGTCACAAGATCAAAATTGACATGGCATTCTTTTGGATACAAACTGCTGTGTAAATGCAAATCACACTGAAAAACATTTCATCAATAATTGAATGTGAATCTTCAAAACATAGGGAAAGAAAAAGAAGCCATTCAAGAAAAAAGCAGACCCCAAGGTGTAGAAGGGGCAAAGCCTTCCCCAGACCCCAGAATTTGACTTAAGGAACTTGCTTAGGGCACATACCATGTCCTACTCCTTTTAAACAATTAAACATCACATCTACATAGAAACGACAATATTATAGAGTTGGAATAAGTGATCAGTTTAGCTAGTAATACCTCCATTGGGCCCTTGAAATACAGTCATGTAACTAAATTTTTAATCAAAATAATAAATAGGTGTACAAAGTCAGTGACTAAGTATTTTAGATGATCTAGTAGACGGAATTTCAGTCTTAGTGTAGGTGCTTGTCTAGCAAAATTAAAATCAGGCCTAGGTCACTGTTGCATGCAGAGCACAGCTGGTAATGGCCTTCAGGAAAGCAGTGCAGCGGATTTGCCTTGGTACCTCTGTACCAGCATCCATGCTGCAGCTGTTTCCAGTTGTGCTCAATGTGCACGCAGTCAGGCTCTAACTTAGGACACCAAGCTCTGCTTCTTAGCTTGCATTTGGAAGGAGTTTGCAAAGGGTTAGCCAAATGCTAGTCAGGTGGTGTCAGCTCTGGTTGCATAAGTTGCTGTGAAAATCTGGGAATCCCTGAAAAAGTCCGGAAACTGCTTTGTGGGTGTTGCTTCAAAGGGCTGGGATGGACAGTGTCCTAGATTCTTTTTCCCAACAGCATCTAAATTTATCTCCATTGTTCTTTTTTTTTCTTTTTTTTTCAGCTTAGTACTAAACCTGGATTCCAGCCAGTGAGGAACAACAATATCTTGACAGGGAACCTCATGCATCCCACACGGGTCATCTACATTGTCCGGGATCCATGTGCATCAGAGATTACAACAGTGGAAAACAAAAGAATTACGCAACACAAAGGTCTTGATGAGAGTAAACAAGAGAAACGTGACTTACTGCTGAAGCACTTTCCTGCCTGTAGTTGAAGCAGAGGGATAAGAGGAAGTCCACCCTTCAAATCTTCCCAGACAGTAACATACAAATGCAACAAATAAGCAAATGGAGTCTCATGTACTGTTGTCCAGTGTTTCTGTTTAGTCAGTACTTTCCTTAGAACAGAGATAAAGGACTAAATTGTATGCAGTTTCATACAAAAACATGCATTAGTTTGAAGCTGATAACATTGATAAAGTCTTAGGTAAATAAAAAATATGTGACTGAATTCAAACCTGGTTTATTCCAAAGGAAAATCAACCATACCCATGAGAGAGTTTGACTGAGAGCAAGACTGTGGAACTCGTAAAATCCTGGTCCATTCTGAACGAGGTTGTTTGACCTCACATTAAATGGCACAGTGGTGTGGCCAGCCTAAGTAGCTCAGAGCCCTTGGCACAACTGGCCCTCTAAGCATCTGTTCTGTCAATGGTCCAGCTTGCCAAGGCTCAGCAGGTTTCCCAGCCACAGCAACATGTGCCCAAGGCACCACTGCCATCACTTTTAACCCTGCCTTGGGCTCTGCATGTGTCAGCATAGGACCATCCCTGCTTTGAAGGAAGGGGATTGCAAAATTGGGAGTATTAAGATGGAGGTTAGATCCATTTTTTTCTCCTGCAACTCACTGGCAACAGCACATTGCTTCAGTAGGCACGAGTACATCTGCTCTATGTGGAAAGGAGAGACCCAGTCAGAAATAGGCTGAGGGGAGGGCTCAATATATTAAAAAAATTGATGGTGAGCTTAATATCAAGAAGCGCTGGAAAGATGCTGTCTAGTGACCTAAGATGTTGGGAAGCCTTAAGGCACATCAAATACTGTGTTTCTCATACTTGTCCTTTTGCATGTATTGACTATTTGATAGAGTCAGTCTTCAGACTCTTGCCCTGTTTGGGGGGAAGCTTGTGTGTGTGTATGAGCTGTGTTTTGAGGTATCCCTGAGGGCAGTGCAAGATGTAAGCAACCAGAGGTAGCTCAAGGAAAAGATTTAAGCAGAATTTCGGCATACATGACAAAGACATATTATTCTGAAAATATTTTTAAGATCCTGCCCAATCCTGGAGCCACTTAGACTCCTTTGGTAAATCCACGGGCTTTTGTAGTCGTCCGGAATGCACAGAGGTATCTCCGCTTTTGCAGTACTAAGCCAAAAAATACATTTCCTTTACCTAAACCAGATCAGTAGAAATATAACAGATGCTTTTCCACCTATTTTGACATCATGACACAATAAGAATTCTCGGAGCATACCTAGCATCCACAGTCATCAGCAGGAACGACACCAAGTGTACTGCTACCCTTTAATATAAAACCTAATGATTGTAATGTTCAGTCAGGATGTAGAAAAGAGCTTCAGATGACTTCCTTATTGAATCAATGCAAACCCACAACTATCATGTCCCCCAGAGAATGCTATAAACACCAGGATACAGATTATTCAAAATAAGTATAGTTTCAAATCAAGGCTGTTGAAGCAGTGCCACTGTGCACAATAGTTAATTGTAGCCAGCAGATCAAAAGTGGTTATTCCACTTTATTTGGCACTTGTGAGGCTGCATTTGCACTTTCCAGCTGGAGGCATCCCTCTGCAAGAAAGACTTTGAAAGACTGGAGCAAGTCCAGAGGATAGCTGGCAAGATGAGTATGTGGCATATGAGGAGAAGCCAAAAGAACTGGGTTTGTTCAGCCTTAAGAGGAGAAGGTGAAGGGGAAAATTTACTGCTCTCTGCAGCTGCCAAATATAAAGATGCAGAGATAACAGAGCCATGCTCTTGCCAGAGGAAGAGTACTGAAGATCTCATGCAGTGATGGCATGAGAAATGATGGTCACACTTCAGAAAAGAGGAAATTCTCTTTAGACATAGAGGGGGAAAGTGTACCATGGACATGACTGGGCACCTGAGCAGGCTGCCCAGAAAGGCTGTTGAACCACCATCTTTGGAGATACTAAAAAGTTTACTGGCCAAGTCTCCCAGCAACCTGACCTAACACAGCCTGCTTTGTGAAGGGCATGGGAGAGGATGACCTCAGGGAGTCTCTTGGTTTGCATGAGAAGATCTGAACTGTGGTCTCTAGAACCAAATGCCAAATGATATGTGTGCATATACACACAGGCATATAGGGAGATATTAAGGCTCTCTTAAAAACAATAGTGCCAAATGAGCCACTCCTTTTTAAAATGCCATGTGTTCCTCTCTCCCAGACAGAGCTCAAATTCTGGGCTACAAACTGCAGATGAAGAGGAGCATCTCTAGAAACCGTAAGTGAGAAAAACAATGAGTGGGACTTGATACATATCCCCAGGCTTCCAACTGGTTAGACTTAGGCAGAATTAAACCCATTTTCTAACCCAGGTAGCTTCCTCCCTCTATGCCAAGATGACTAATTTTCTCCATTCTTTGATACAAGAAGCCTCTTTCCCACTCAAGTCTTTGAGTGCCTTAATTGAACTGTTCCTTATCACTCCTTAGATTTCCTGCATATATACCAACAGTCTTGAAAAGTTTCTGCATTCTGTGAACTAAATTCATTTCACCTGTTATATGGTTGATTTCAAATACACTTTTACAAAAAGGTGTTTTAACCCCTCGATCTTCAAGTTAGTAGATGCTACAGTGTTTAAATTAGCAAAGTGGACAATGCCTCATTCAGAGACAGACTGATCTCTATACATACCTGCCTTATTTGATATCTCCTCTTGCAGTCCACCCATAAGTGTGTATTATCTGTTATCTCCTGCCTTACAATGTGTTCTCTTGAGAAACTATGAAAGGGAAAACTAATTTCTAGTTCTGTGCTTTCTTTTAAAGGCCTCATCACATGAGGTCTTTGTTACAGCCACGGACCCCATGTGCTATAGTTACATGATATTATTTAATTTTAAACATTGAAATTATTATAGGCTTTGTAAGAAAGAGGAAGGTGTAATTACCAAATTAAGCAGGAAGATGGTATGGTCAGTGAGGTCAGAAGTGTAAGGAAATACTTCAAGAAAGGGAAAACTGTTTTTAAATTTTACTAAATACGGACATCAGCATTTCAATTTCTTATATGCTCATATAAATAAAATAGACTTCACCTATGCAAAAGCCTGAAATGATCTCAGCATGAAAGTAATATTTTGTGCATGCAAATCTCTTGTAAATCACTTTTTAAACGATTTTCACCTTTGCTCCATGCAATTAATTATTGAAATAATGCTTCTCTTACTGTTCTTACCATTCTCACTGAGTGTGGAGGTTCTGAACTATATATTCCTCATGAATGAGTACTGAATTGACACTAGTGATCTAAGGAGGCAGAGGTGGATGTCTAAGAGATTTCATGCAAGCAGAAAATGCTGATATGTTACAGAACAAAATAAATTTCCCACTGTGATAGGTAGGTTGGAGTTTATTTCCAAACTATAGCAGAAGTCTCCATCTTAATGTCGCTAATCATATTAGCTAAATATCACAGCAAGTAAAATGAGTTTTCAATAACACTGCCGAGTAATTTTCCAGCTAGTTTCATGCTTGGGATAATCTTATTTTTTTCTTTGTAAGTTTTGCATGGATATACTGGGGCAATTATCTTCAGGCATTTGGAAACTTAGCTAACACAGCAGCTTGCCAGTCTGTCTTAGTGTGACCTACTGTGGTGTTTATGTTCTGCATGCCAGTTGTTATTAGCTCACATGTGCATGGAATACCATTTTCCTCTTTATTGGTTTAACATAATAGTGTGCCATGGGGAGTGTTTTACAGAGGGGACAGGATCTGAATGTAGAGGTCTTTCTTCAAAGCAGGTATTCATTATCCATACACAGGAGAATACAGGAAATCCATACATACAGGAAATTTTACTCATTACTCCCATTTTTTATTTTTAATCGTGAACACCAAAACAGATAATATGGAGGAGCTTAAAGACTAATAGATAGTGGAGAAAATAATTGCAACTATCTTCTGAGCAATCACAGTTTGCTCACTTTTGTATAAACATATTCCAAATCTGAGGCATTTGTACCAATAAAGGCCAGATTAAAATTGTCCACCATAGGAGAAGATAAATTTCACAGTGAATTTCTCAGTAAATTCAACAAGTGTAGGCACACATTGCTCAGTGTCCTCCTCTAACACTGTGGCTACATCCCACCCAGAGGTAAGGTAGACTTAAATGTCTCTTTACTTCCCTACTGTAAAGCTGCCCCCAGCCTGTCCCTTCAGCTGGGAACACTGAGTCAGGTCAGAGAACCATGCAGGTTTAAAAAAACTAAAAGATAAAAGCAAAACCCTCAGAAAAAGTTGTTTTTCCTTTGTCCTAGTCTAGTGTATTGTCTCATAAATAATGTAGCAGAGCAACAGAGAGAACAATGTATGGAAGTAATAAAAAGGCAGGGACAGAAAGGTAAGGAATGCTTAAATGCACAAAACTGCAGAAAAAGGTGTAGGGAAACAGGACTCAAAAACAGAGAAAAGAAATAGGTGCCTTGCCCACAGATTTACCCAGAAATTGAAATTTTCATTAAAAAGAGAGAGAAAATCCTAATATGAGTGAAGAAATGGAAGCCAAACCTCAGATCATATAGCAAGGTTATATACTCAAATGGATGGAACCCCTTTGATTTTGAGCCACATTTACCTATTGATCTAATGTGACTCCAAACCCCAAAATCCTAATTTCCAGCATATGTAGTTCTTTTCTGTTTTAGCCGAATTAGAATAAATGAATTTTTATATATAAACTTTTTGTATAGTGGGTAGTCCACGTGGCAAAAAGACATTTATACCTCCTAACTATGGGGAAAACTTGAGTCAGTGTTTGTGCCTTTATTAGATGTCTTAGGATCATCCTGTCAGCCATAAGTAACATCATGTGTAAGTCTCTTGATCTCTAAAATAAGTTATAAACAATGAAGATTTTTATTTGCCTTGCTTCCCCCCCCCCTCCAGTGACACCATTCATTACACGCTTATTCAAAGTTCTCTGATCTTTGTCTGAGTTCATGCACCATCACTTATCTTCACTAAGAGCAGTAAGTAGATTCTCTACTTGGCTGCTGTTTTCAAGAACCATGTGAGAAGTCTGTATCTTTCATACACCTACCTCTCTGTCTGATTTGGAAGTTGGCCAGTGGGTTCCAAAGTCATTAAGAAGAGAAAAATGAGAGTGAACGGAGTGGCGGGCTACACAGTGACAGCGTCTTCACTTCTTTTGGAAACCAGACAAAAATAGATGCTTGCACATCCTAAGTGACAAACTTAAGTGGAAGGCAACTTTTCTGGGCTTCCGGTCTAAACAGAAACCAGATGTTCTAGTGTTATTTTCTCTGGTGCTTCAGAGAAGAGTTGTTTTGCCAATAAGTGGCTTCCTCCATCATGGCCTGAGACTTTTTCTGCTGATATTCAAGTGCACTAAAGGCTGGAGTAGGGGGAGCAACCAACAAACCTTTCTCCAGAATTTTGGAAACTCATTATATAAACACATGTTCAGCATAAATATATGTGAGCTCATATTTTCAAGATTTAAATATGTTTTCTTCTTACAGACAGGAACAGCCAAATCCTCAGCTTGCCTAAATCACCACAGAATCATTTAGAAGCCAACCAATTAAGAGTCTTTGTATGCAAAGCCAAATGATTTTCCACACACATCAGGTTTGATAGTTGTGCTGGTAGAAGTGTGGAAGCCACTTCTCCTTTGAATGATGATATTAAAATAAAGAAATTAGTCTTAGTTCTCCAGCCTAGTGATTTACTCCTACACACAATCAGGTGGCAATCCCCAAAGAGTGTTGGGAAGGTACTCCTGAAGGAAAGCTTGTGAAAGGCCTAACTGAAAAAAAAAGTGTCAACTAAGTGATGTTTCAAAAGAAATATTATCTAGTTTCATTTTAAATAATTAAATAAATAGAACCTAGGACAATAGGTATCCCCTCAGACTCTGGTCTGAAGATAAGAAATAAAATTTTATTGAGGAGGATAAACATCTATTAATTTAGCAGATTGCTATTATATGCTGAAGATGGCTAGCTCTAATTTGGGGTTAACACACTCCAGCTCAGAGAAGATCGATACAAGACCTTAATTTTACAATGCTGAAAATTATCAAAATACATTCTCACCATCAAGAAATCAGTCTCCAGAGGTTTATATATGCTTATCACCAGATATGTTACAGTCATGAGACAAATCTGAATGTGTAAAAGTTGAGCTAAAACCTCTGTTGCAGGAAGAGGACTCTAACTGTTAAACTGAGGACAAAAGTGCTCTTTGAATACAGGTCTTAATATCAGTTCCAATGTCAACAGAAGAAATCATAATTCCTTACTCTAATGTGATAGGCCATATCAGTGGGGTTTTTTCTGACACTATCCCTTTATTTTTCTAGATCAAATGCCACTATTAATTACATATGAAGATTTGGGGGGTTAATGTAATGTCTTTGTTTTTGGGCGGCGTGTGTTTCTTCACTCATTAAAAATGTTTCCTTTATTAAGAAGCAACAGGAAAACTGAAAGGAGATAACAACATAAATTATATGAAGTACTAAACTGTAAACTAGTGTGAAATGTCTACCAGGCTATTCAGGGTACTGGTATGAGAGAACAAAATACATTTAGCAAGCTTTGACAATATTCAACAAGCAAGAGAGGAATTTACTCACACAGAGGTAATAACAGATGCAAAAAGAAATAATTACTTTTGAACTTATTAGTTTTTATTTATAAGGAAGTTCATTTCATGTTTTCCAACCGATTACTTACAAGGATCATTACAGATATCTATAAGCATTGTGAAAAACAAATACAAGATGAATCTATCCTACTTTAATAAAAACAAGGTCCTGGCAGGAATGTATTCTCTTTTTTATTTATTCTTCAATGATAGCAGTCTTTTGACATACTTGCTATGTGTGAAGAATGTCACACTTGGATTTTTTGCTTCAGTACACAAGAGGCATTGATATCCTAATGATAAGTGCTCTAAAATGCCTTATTAATATGGTAGGTCTATTGGTTTCTCAAGTCTCAACACAGAAATGGAGACATTAATTTTCTTTTCATAAGGAAAGAATTTTCATAATAGCCCCTACATAAAATCAACCCATCCAATTTTTAAGGATCCTTCCTATGACTCTATACTTCATGTAAACCTGGCACTTAGCTTGTTGACATGCTTATTTCTTGATTTAGGACTTAGCAATATAAACAAGCTTGTGGCCTGTATTTTTTTGCAACCTTCAGGTGAATCATGGGAAAAAACTGCACATGGAGGCTGCTTTCCATGACCATGTGTGTTCAGACTGAGTCAGCTGTGTTTGCTTTTAAAAAAATTGAGTCAACGCTATGCCCTATCTTGTAATGACACTGTGCAGCTGCACACAAACTAAGCCCATATTACTGTTAAAATGTAGTTTGACAAGTGCTATGAACGGAGCATTAAATGGGGAAATGGCAATACTTACACTAAAGAAACTACATTTCCTCTCCTTATGCTTTAGTGACCAAATTTAGCAGTCTGTAAAGGGTATTCCTATATATGTACCGTCCTTATGAATTCTCCAAGTTCATTTTTAAGGTAAAATTAGCATTTCAGTAGCAAAAATGTCAAAATAATAGGAAACTATATTGCACAGGGGTAATAAAAAGGTTTCAGTCTTCTAAAACTCCTACAAAATTTTGGACTATCACAGTTTCAGAAAGACCAGGAAAATGTTTCTGAAAAATGTTTTCTGGCAAGGACACTGTGCCAGTGTCCAAGAGCAGACCTAGAAATAAGGGGTCTATTTAAAATTGAATGTGGAAAGCACAAGCATGGTAGGACAGGGAAGGCATACAAGGAGAAGTATCACTCTAAATTTGATTAAATGCATGCCTATTACATCATGTGTCTCCTACTAGCTGTCATTGGAGACACTACTCAGGGCAGAAAGCTTGTTCTGCCTCTGTTACATCAATATGGGTAAGTGCATCTGTCCCAGAGAATGATTACTCACTTCTGAGCAGGTGCTGCAGCTCCTTTCACATACGTTGCTTGACTGTTCCCTTATAGAGGAAAATGGCTTCACCCACATTGCATGGAATTTTCTGTATGTCTCCCCTCTGCTCCATGCTGGTGGCCCTAGAGCACAATATTTTTTGTGTGTGTTGAGTTTTTTTCCAGCTCAAGGAGTTCAAACTATTGTGCGATCAACACTTCCGTCCACCAGCACAGTAGTTATATGTCACTTACTGAGGAAGTTGTTACAGGTCCTAGGGCATGACGTGGGTGTTTCAGAACGAAAATCTTTCAAGGAACATCAAATAACCAAATTTGTTGAAATCTTTTCAAATAATATTTTTTCCAATAATGAGGGACCTACAAAGAGAACTATCCCCCAACTTAATGGCAGGTTTTTGTCTGATGGAGAGATACTAGCATACTTCAAAAGAAAGCCAGGGAGTCAATAAATACTTCCAATCTGTAAGACTTCAGCCCATTTCACTGTGTTCATTTCCTTACATGTATGGACAAATCAATTATATTGAAGCTGTGAAAAGTAACAAGAGTATTTGGGACAGTGTCCCAATCACACATCTGCAATCAGAACTCTACCTCTGTTCCTTTACCTCCACCCACATGGCCTTTGTTTGGTTCATATCTGAATGAAAAACAAAGCAGCATCTAGATTAAAATGACTACTAAAGGATGTGAATGGGTGCCCTGTTCAAACATTCAAAACTTAGACTATCAGATAGTGGCAATGAGAGAAATAACCTCATACCATTCCTTCAGAATCTTGTCAGAGCAAGTCATTGGGAAGGCATGGATATCTATACCTATAAACACAATACCTCTGCAAAGATTAGATATCACTATGTAGTGTGAATGGACTGAACATGAACAGCAATATTCCGTGTGAGATTGTACAAAGAAACACAAATGTAAATATTAAACTTTGCCCAGACAAGCACATCACTGGTACAGGCAAGTTATTACTGCCCCAAATACTATTTACAAATGTCTAACTACAGTAACCAAATGTTTGGTTTGAACATGTATTTTAAAGGTTGCCTTAGCTCAGCTATTCCAGTAGACCTATCCTGAACAAAACAGCAGCCTAGACAAAACCTGCAGCTGGGAATTTTTAGGGAGGATTTCATGTATTTGTACAAAGCATTGAGGCTGAAGACCTGACTAGTTGTGCTGGTGCATGACTGCAATTTAAGTGATTCATACAGTTCTGTTAAATTGCACTGTTCGGGTATGGTTTAATTCTTTACTGGAAACCTCTGTTTACAACAATTTGTTAGGCATAAAATAATAACAGGTACTTTTCAGAAATATTTTTCCAAGGTGTAGACTGATGAAATTAGTGGAAAAAGATTGGAATTTAAAAAAACCCCAACAAAACAACAACCCACAATCAAATGTGGGGAGGGGGGAGGGAAAGTGTGTGTGATTGAAGTTTAGAAGTACATAAATCACTTCAGAAATATAATTTGCAAATTCACTGTATAAAGTAATTAATCAAAGCATGGCTAAGTTACAGTACTTGAGAGACTTTGATCTGACAACTGGAAGAAATATAAAGAAACTACTGCGTATCAAGCTACAGTGTTAGGATGTAAAATGTTTCTCCATGCTAGTCACAAGTTTAATTGCTTCTTTTTTTCTGCTGACAGATCCAAATTAAAATAAATGGGCCACATCGAGACAAATTTCAGATGCATGGAGTGCTTAAGAATATGTTGTTCCCGTAATACAGAAACACCATGGAATTTATTAATAAAGCTGTTCATTTTTTTTATTTCACTGGGAATTGTATTGGGAAAGTAAAATGGAATATAACAAGTGCTTAACATTTTCCATTTAACATGCTTAATTTAGAGGTTTTAAGGGGTTATTTTTATATTTATAAAAGCATATGTGTCTACCCAGATTTACAGCTGCATATAACAAGAAAAATAGTTATGGTAAAAAACCAAAACCTGTAGTTACATATTAACTGAATGGACTTAATACAGTCATTCCTTACTCTCAATATAAATAATTGCACTTCAAGTGATACACAGTGATTACTCTGCTAATCTGTATTGCTGAAAGTGACTTGAGATGCTTCTAAAGTAACTAAATGCACTTTTAGAGTGACTAATTGCAAGAGAAAAAATGCAAATATAAAATATTTATTGAAAAAATATATGTATATCTTTGTTTCAAATTTAAAGGATTTAGGAAGTGGATGGCACTCTTGCTAAAGGAAAATATTAAATCAGTATGTTCTGCTACCACGAAACCTGTGAAACACGGATGGGGCTGGTCCGTCCTACTGGAACTCACATCAATAAACATGCATTAAGAAACTAGAGTCAGTATCAACACACCCAAGGTCAAGTTTTCTAGTCATTTCCCTCAAATTAAAAACCACAAAGCTGAAAAGAGCTGTCATTGTTACACCACCTGTGTTATGGCTTTTAAAACCATAAAAGTTTATTTCTGATACTGTATCAAATATTACAGATGATTATTAAGCATCCAAAAGAAGCAGACAACATGTAGGAGCATTCCCTCTCCTATCCTAGTCCTGGCTGATAGGAAGAGGTCTTGAACGGCTCTTTAATCTGGAGGGTGATAATCTCACTTTTTCCCTTTTCACTTTCTCATCCTCCCAATGTTACTTTCCAGCATATTTCTCCCCCATCTTCACAGTCTCCTACTTTCTTCTCGCAGTTTTCTGCCCCAAGTTATCTGTAACCTGTACATAGCAATCAGCAGATAAAACACATAATAAAGCAGTAGGAAAAAATGAATGAAGCAGTAATGAAGCAGTAGGAAAAAATGAAGCAGTAGGAAAAAAGCCTCCTTTCATCTATTTGAGTGGCCATCCAAATGTAGATTTTTCATTGGCTGCTGCTGCTGCTATTACATAGCCATAATTCCTCTGCATATGCTACATACAATGGCAGTGAAGCGGGTCCATTCTCCTGTCCCTGCTGACTAAATTGCGTGAGTGATTAGGCAATCTTGCAGCAGAGGGTTCCAGAAACACTCCTTTTTGTGTATGAGCCAGCAGTGCTGGAGTTGTAGGGAAAAGGTGAACTACGTAAGAGAAGGAGAGTAGCATTTAATGTACTAGCACTTCCTCTGGAAAACATACCTAAAAGCCAGGCAATTCAGAAGATGTGAACACCTTTTTTCTGTGTGATTCACTAGTGAAATTATCCTCAAATAAGGTGGTTTTAAAGCAAACCCTTCACTCTTAAGAGTCTGAGACTTTAAGGTCCCCCGCACCTGGGATCCACTGACATCTTCAGATTTTATTGACTTCACAGCATTGAAGGAGCCAGAAATTCACATGGACTGTCAAGCCTGAAGTATCAGTCCTATAGCAAAAAGAGAATGAATAATCTTTCATTCTGCAGACAAAACCAAAACAATCTTAAAGCAATGAAATGTCTTAATTGCAGCTGTAGACACAATGTGCTTTGCAAGCCCCAGCCTCACTGTGTCCTTCCTGAGGCCCTGCTTCCTTCCAGACATCAGTGCTGGTTCGCATGCACCCAGTCCCAGCTCTCAGACTACAACCTGCTGAGTTCTTGTGTCGCTAAACCTGTCTTGCAATTCACCTATTCCCACAGCTTTGCAAAGGCTGCCTCGATCTCTTGCCAGGCTGGGAAAGATTTTTCAGCAGAGGTGAACAGGAAAAGCAGTGCTGGTTTGGAAATTTGAAAATAAAAACCAAATACATAACTAAAAAAAAAAAAAAAACAAAACACCCCTTTTGACTATTTTTTTGCTCTGCATTAATCCATACAAGCAAGCAAGACTAAGTCCGTCCCACAAATGGGATATGCTCTTGTTCACACAAGTTTCTTTAAAATGTATATGTATGCCTAAAATCCTAAGACATAACTAACAATTATCTTTTTCAAGATTTCATTATGTTCCACAGAAGTTCACTGAGAAAAAAAATCATGCAAGAAAAGGTTGTCTTGTTACTTAGGATGAGGAACTAATTCAGTATTTTTCTAGAAGAACTTCATTAGGGTAAAAAGGGTTGCAAGGATGCTTGAATAACAACAGACAATCTATAACATATCACTAACCCTGGTTATATATCTTAGAAATTCATTCTTATATTCAGTTTCTTCAGTACCTAATGCAGAGAAGGAAGATTATGTGACTGTAGCCTCCTTCCTCCTGCCTCAATTCCATTTTCTTTCAATAAATGTGTTTACTGTGAGATTTGATTCGGAAAACAAACCTGGAGGGAGGATGTTGAGGAGCAGGAAAGCAGTGAAAAGCAGGCAGAATGGGGATCTTTGTGGATAAGAGTAAAAGGTAAAGGGACATAAGAAAGTAAGATATAAAAGGGAAGAAAGGAGAAATGATGAAATGTCATATCAAATGAGAGATTTTTTTTTATAACAACCCAACTTTTAACTTTAAAGGACAATGTCTAAATGTTGTATTAACCATTCAGAGCTTTATCCTATCTGTATAAATAAAACTGTCATAAGCACTCTGTACTTATTCACTCTAGTATCTCCATAGCCACTATTTTTTTTTAAATTGCTGATGTTTCTTTTTGTCTGCCACTAAGAGATGCAATATTCTACTCCATGGGATTAAGCACTTTGGATTTTTGTAAATTCTTATGTTCTCTTACCACACGTAACGTGAGTGTTACATATGTCTGCAGATATTTAATCTTGATTTTTCTTCTATTGGCATTCGAACAGTGTAACCCTCACTTCTCACACAAAAGTGAACAATGTTCAACAAAAATGAGCATCTGTTCCTTTCATCAGCAGGTTATTTCCAGAATCTTCTGTTCACTCACCTCTTTTGCTTGAAGGAAATGAAAAAATTACTGATATGATTGCTACAAATTCTTCTCCTTTAGCAAGGTTTGAAGTACATTGAAGTTGATTTTCTGTGAGATATCCAGTGAAATCAAGTCATTATAGAAGATGCCCACCAAGATCCATTTTCTCCACTGAATTAAGAGCCCATATGGTATCAATATAAAGGCTTATGAAAAATGTTATTGTTCATTCTTCAAATAACATCAGCAAAGACTATCTTTGGTAGCTGTGGATATAATTAATTTGTTTCTTTTTTTTCAGAATTGAACAGTTTTCCACAAAATATGTGTCATTCTATATCATTACCTTCATCTCAGAAGATATCATTCAGTTTCTATATTGTGGCTATGGTAACAACTGAAAATTTCCAACAGCATGGATTCTATCCTTTTTGGTGTCCTTTCCCTCATAGTCACAATTTGCTCCTCCTCTATATTCTGATTACTTTTCCATGGGATTCCATGGCTCTCCTTCTTGAATATGACTTGGGGAAATTTCTTAAATCTGATGGTCTAAGAAACAGTTTTTTGGGGTTTGTTTGATTGTTTGTTTGTTTGCACTGGGAGTTTTTTGTTTGGTTTTATTTGGGGGTTTTCTTCCATCTGAAAATTAATGAGAAATTTTAAAAATAAAATTGACTCCTTTATTTTGGTGAAATTCCCCACTGGAAAAAGTTTCGTGATTCTCATCTTACAGTTAGAAAACAGAAAAAGGAAAGTTAATGTCATAAACCCAAAATCAAATATGGGAAAATTGTGGTTGTATGTGGACTAAATAGTAGCTGAAAGTTTTGGGCAGCATCTTCCCCTCCCTACCCTCTTAGGTGAGGTTACAACTTGTGCATGCAGAAACTTAACTGGCGCTGAAAATTGTACTCTGCGCTGCCATGTCATACTGCCGGAAAAAAATGGAAGACGGCAGAAATTTGTGGGTTAGAGGTGCGAGATCTGCCAGCCCTTAAATGTAGAAGGAAACAGGAGGGGGAGCTCTCAGTACATCGGCCAGCGACGGAGGGACTCTCCAGCGTAGCCGGGCAAGGAGGATTCGCTCTCCCACTGCCTTCAGAAAGGGTACAATTTTTTCACCTGCAGAGTCTGACCTTCGGCATTTACTGGCCAAATAATTTTCTTTAAATTGCATCTTCCTCTTTCTTGATCATTGGTACCTTGTTTGTTGGATTACACAGAAAAAAAAAAAAAAAGACCTAATTCTCATCTTTGCCTTTTGATAAAATACATCTAACTTGGTTCAGCAAGCAACTATAGCAAACAGCTACAGAAAGAGCTCGGACAGCACCAGTAACAAGTCAGAGATCCAAGAAATACTGCACAGCAAGAGAACCACACACAATTTCTTTTTGCCTCGTTTTCTGTCACCATTAGCTCTTTACTTCATATGTTTGCAGAGCACCACAATCTTCTCCTGTCCTGCGGCCCTATATGCCAAATGCAAACCATGCCTTGGTCTGCAATCTACCAACAGCAAAGTCACCACTAGAAATCACATTTCCTCTTTGCAGCTCTCCTCATTTATTGCAAGGTGATGCACTCACTAAACTTGAAATCAAGTAGAGACACTTGGGAGGCCTGAAAAGGAAACAGCTAATTACAGAGCAGCTACACATGCAAGTAACAGGGCAAAGAAGTTAATTTTATAAGCAAAACCAAAATACTATTGTAATCAGTCAGGAATAATTCATCCAGCCATTGCTGCCTAGCAATTTTATAGCAGGTAACATAAATATGCAGAAGGATTGAAACAAAGGTTTAATTGACATAGGACAGGCTAGACACAGAAGATAGACTGTATATATTTTGAATCATCGCCCATCATAAATTCATAATAAACCAGGATGATTTCTAGTGTAACAACCCTAGGTTCAACCCAGAAAAAAAAAAGGCTGTAAATGGTTCTAAAATTATCTAATTTTACTCATCTGTTAATTCAGCAAGTAGTATTCTCTTCAAAAGAGAAAACAATCGGACATTTTCTATCCTTTCATTATGAGCTGGATTCAGACCACTGAATACTGTAAAATCAATAGTTTTTAAGTAAGCTATAAGAAAGGCTTAGAGAAATATTATGAATAAAAACAATACTTGATACAAATCAACAGTGACTGTTGATTATTAAGCACTTACCAGCTGTTCATGATTGGCTTCTGAAGTTAGAAAAAAAGAAAAAAAACAGCTGAATTAAGTCGAACAATAATAAAAGTAAGAAATTTGACTAAATGGAAGAAAAGAGTTCCTAGGATGGTCCAGGGAATAGAAAGAAGATTTTGATAAGTCTTGATTAATCTAACAAAACAGATGCTGAGAGTATACACTAGAGAAGTCAAAGAGCTGGTAAAGCTGAGAAACCAACAGTCATCCAAGGATGATAAAAAAAAAAAGTATTCTTGGTTAATATTAGACTGGAAAATTAGAAGAAGGTTTCTAATTGCCAGAGAAGTAAAATAGCAGCTTAACTACTTCTAAGATCAAACTGGAAAAGAAATTATACAACATGGCTGCCAGCAACAGCAGAGAGCTGTTACCCCAAGAAGTTGTAGCTGCTCCCCATTACCCAGGATATCCTTTCACATCTCATGTCCTACCAGACAGAGAGACCTCTTGGCACTGGTCCAAGACCACTTGGAACTGATATTCCACAAACAGAAAAAGAGGCTAAATATGTCAAATGCGCTTTAGAAGTAAATTATCCACTGCAAACTATTCACAAGTTTTATTATTTTATAACTCATGCAGTGAATGAAGTTCATCTAATATTAATGAATTCTCTTAGTAGGACTAATTTAAAGATTTGTGGTTAAGCACTCAAATGACACGCATCAGACTCTCAAAGAATGCTGGCTACTATTTACTTCCCCAACATCACGATTTTTCAGGTTTTTTTCCCTTTCTTTTTCTGCAACACATATTTTCCATCCAGTATTTATGCAAAAATGTCTAAAGTTAAAATGTACTTTGAAAAGTAAAATGTACTTTGAAAGTAAGAACTCCTGGGTCCAAAACCCGTGCGTGTTGATACATCCTTAAGTCACTCCACGGAGGTAGCACCCAGCCTCTCTGCTGAAAGTTATCTATATATGATGAAGGATATGTATATATATACATATAATTATAGGAAAATATCTAAACTGTGATCCCAAGGTTGTAGATAAACAAGCACAATAGTCTTATTTATTAGTGGAGACAGCATCAGTAATGGAAAACACAAAATGTGTTGCAAAAGCAGAGAACACACTAAATCAGCTTGGAAATGCCAGCACTCAGATAAAAATGAGAAAGAGAAACTCTATATTCTGACTTAAAAGAAGTATCCAGAAGGCTGCTTTGAAAAATCTTAAGCATCACTTTGAATGGAATTGATGGAAGAATGGAGAAGGATCAGAGAAAGATGCTAAAGCTTAATGAAGAGTCTCTTTATCACCACACCTGGGGATTTGTCAGCTTCCTGTAAATTTACTAAGCAGGGGACTGAGCTACAGGTTTGGCATGGAGACATTGAAGTTCAATGTTTAGTTGTATTTCATTTATAGAAGAGCTTTAGGGGAAAGTTTATGTAATTTACTTGTAATTGTTCCTCATTTTCTTTCTGATTTGGATCTGGTTTACCCCTTGTGGTTTCTAGATAAGAAATTATCGGTGTAGGCATGCTGTTGATGGGAAAGACATGGCTTCTTGTTTCATTTGCTCCTATCACCAGCAGCCTGCTTCCTGACAACAATATTCCTGTCTTTTGTTCAAGGATGGTACAAGGTACTAAAAAGATATTAACAGCCCTACGAGCTGGAGCAGAGGCCATGTATCAGGTACATGTCCCAAAGCTTCATTCAGTCTGCTCCTTCCTCTTTCCCAGCCAATGGTTGTTTCTATTTCTGCAAAGAAGCGGAAATTTGGAAGGCTTCTTACTGAAACATTTTACAGAACAGCCTTTGAGCAGTAGCTGGAGAGTTCTGAATTCCTGGAAGCTAGATCTCACATTACCTGGGTACCACACACACTTTATGTGTTATCCAGGCTTTATGTGGTGTTCATGATCCAGAACAGTCTTCAGGCAGGCATGCAGGTGTGAATCACTGAAATGAGCCTGGGCATGCTATAGTTTGCCAGATTTTCCCCTTGTCCAAATCTAAGTCTGCACTGTTCAAAACCAGACAAGTGGAGAAAGTGGAAGAGCCTACCCTTAGTCAGAGGTACTTAATTTACAGCCATGTACCTTCAAAATTAATTATCTGCTTGCAGATATAGGTCATTGTGCTCTACTGTTTACATCACTAAATTAAAAGAATTCTTTACCTAGCAAGTTTAAGTGATGCTACAGCTTTGAAAATTGAGTGACACAATCAGAAAGACAGAGAAAATAATACCTAAAGGGTGAAATGAGCCCCTTCCTTTCCTGTGAGAGAAGAGAGAGGGAAGTGAAGGTGTGAGTCATTTCCAGATTTAGTTCTGGAGATCTCTGGGAGGTACTCAACTACAGCTAAAATCGTTGCCATTATAAAGTCCTGGATAGATGAGATGTATAGAAGATAAAGTGGTAACCAGAGTCTCCCTTGGAGCACTTTAACAACTCGGTTTGAATTTGTAAGCGGCCTGATTGTACATGTGCAAATACTTCCATATAAAGGTTAGGCACCCATTGTTATTGCGGCGTCTGTTAAAAAAAGATAGCCGTATTGGTTGCTAGGAGATGGCAGCCTTCTCCTGGAGAAAAATCACTCCTGATAAAAAAAAAAAAAAATTATTTTACATAAAGACCCTCTTAAATATAAATATCTTTGACAGCAGCTATTACTATTCACTGAGTTTCTTCACAAATGAATAAATGGCAGAAAAATATATTATTTGAATACCATTATATCCTAAAGTGTTAAATAGATTTTTCTGCCACTTCTCCCCTCCCTTTTTTTGTTACACAGAAGCGATATTTACTTCCAGCTAAAATTACTGCCTTCTGTTTTCTAAAGACCATTCAGTGAAAGAAACATTTGGAGAACTGAACTCAAAAATTGAACTTGCTTGTCTTGCCTTCCACTGTAAACCCAGCTTTGATTAAAATGAACTGTACTGTAGGATAAACATTTTGTCGGGAAGGAACTTGATGCAAAAGGATGAAAAAAAGCTGCAGCAAGTCTTCACAAATGGATGGCTGGCAGAAAGCAGGTGGGAGGCTGTGTCACATGAAAGAAACTAACCATCCAATTTCATTTCAATAATGTTTGGAATTTTGCTCCTACTGAGATGGCTGGAAGTACAGCTGCCCTATAGTTGTGTCCATGTGCCCAGCTTTTGGTGAAAATGACCTTAACAAATAAAACATGAAACAAACTATATACTGGCTGTTTTAAACTTGTGTAGTCAATAAATGAAACAATAATCTTTCCTAATTTAGTGTGCTCAGATTGGCTATTGTGGACATGAGAACTCCCCAGCTGCAAAACACAAAGGCACACTGCCTGCACAATATGGGGATTCAGCAGCTGTGCCTTCCATTGACCAGAGCTGGGAGAAATGTAGATCAAATACTGACAATAAGAGATCGATGTTGTAAATATTAGCATGAGAAAGAGTGCACCAA
The DNA here is from genome assembly GCF_017639235.1 of Corvus kubaryi. Taxonomy (NCBI): domain Eukaryota; kingdom Metazoa; phylum Chordata; class Aves; order Passeriformes; family Corvidae; genus Corvus; species Corvus kubaryi. Next base: position 45,963 of record NW_024581962.1, read on the forward strand.
ACTGTGTCCTTTTTTTTTTGTGCTTGTAATAAAGTTTCTCTAGAATTTTGCATGCAGTAGGGTGTGTGTGCATGTGCATGTGTGTGAAGTGCTTCCAAATCAGGGAGCAGCATGTTTCCTTATACAAATATTGACAGGAATCCTTCAGTTTATTTGGAATTTTCCTGAGAAAGCTGCAACAATATGGTAATACCTCTTCACTACTTTTCACACAGTTGTTTCAACTGTTGGCACCAGGAAATCCTTATTGTTTTAATCAATACCACTTGGAGTGATGACATGTTTCTTTTTTACTTTAAGTGACTGACACGGTGCATTTCCTTGCACAAAGTTCTCATGAGACACTTTTGCTCTGTGCTCAATATATCCAACAGAAACTATGTATTTGCCAGAAGGCTGAAAGAAGGGACTGCTATTTCTTCCTCTCACATTTTTCATCCTGATACTTTATGCTTCATTGCTGTACTTTCAAACTCACAAATGACCCCGAGAAAAGCAATGGGACTTCTGTCAATGGTTATAATGAAACATCTGAGTAATATCTGGAAGATCAGGATTTGTTCATTTAATGAAGCTTTGACTTTAACCTTGATGGCACCCTCCTTCTCCATCTCCTTTCTACTGCTTAGACTTGAACAAAAAAACCTATACAATAATGCTTCAAATGCATTCTTTAATGCTTTATATTAATTTCAAAGTGATTACAGTTATTAAAACTATTTGAATATAATATGTATATATCCAAGTAATAGACTATGATGCATGAAAACAGCCCAGTAGCCTCTGTCCCTGTGCTAGTAACAGCAAGAAATACTCCATTTTGAGTACTCAGAGAACAGGCAGGACCCTCACTCCCTGTTCCCAAAGACTCTGAGCAGTGAAGGAATTCAACACCTGCAGTACTCATGTCAATGCTTGGGATAAACAGAGAAGATGCACTTGTTTGCGTAGTGCTATATATGTTCATCGCCCAGCACAATGAACAAGTGTGCAAAATAAACATTTCTGACTTCAAACTTTTACAACTTAACACATGCCCCTTAAAGAGCTTAATTGCAGCAGCTGCACATCTACTGATCTGCTGAAGCTTATGGCTATGACATCCTCTCCATTCCTTTTTTCCTGTCTTGATCAAGTAAATTTATAGCTTCCAAGCTTCATTCAGTTAAGTATTGCAAAGAAAACAGCATTTTGTGCTTTCTGAGTTTGTTTGTTTGGGTTCTTTTTTCCCATTTCTCCTCTTTTTCCATAGTTGGGACTTTCTGTTTACCTCTCAAGGACCTTCAAATCATCCTTCAGTCACAAACTTCCTCTTTCTGCAGCGTCCTGTACCACTTCAGACAGCAAAAAATTAGACATCTGCTTTAATGAAGGTGAGATTAAAGCCCAAATTTTAGCTGTATCACAAGGCCCAAGCTTCTGAGATGTTGAATGCATTTTCCTCTCATGGATTCTTTCATGTATGTGACTGCATGATGGTCCATATTTCTATAGTTAAGACACAAAAAGTGACAACCATCTCATCCTGTTTCTCTGGCGCAAAACCGATGTGGGTAGCCAAAGGAAGTGACAATAAAGCATATTCTGCTTTCTGAAAAGATGCAGGTTTGAGATGGAGAATACAAATGGTTGGATTGCCATTTCTTTAAACTCTGAACTAATTTCTTTGTTTCAAACAGAGCCAGTCTTACAAGAAGATCTATATCAGCCTGTTCAAGGAGTTTAAAAGTAATTATCAACATTTAGACCTTGCAGTAATACAACAAACCAGTATAATTTTTCCATTCTGCTAAGTTATAAATCAGTCACTAGGTAAATTACTGAAAATAGTTATGTTTTAGAACACTCATAATTAACTATCTTATTTGGGGCAAATGCAGGGTCTTATTCCTTAAAACAAAGTTCAAGAGCAAATACAAATCATAGCTACTTTCCTGGGAATCCTTCTGAAAAAGAGAACTATGTGAGTCTAAAGTTATTATCGCTACATTGTAAGATTAAACAGAACATTCTGAAAAAAGTTTACACACTGAAAAAAAAAGTATGCATAGCACTTTTTATATTTGTAAGACTTAAATTCAACAACAGAAAGTGCACAATAAAGGGGGAAAAATTAAATATATCAGGAAACATGTCTACAGCCCTAAAGATTACCTTCATTTTTTTTTTCCTAATGCACAAAAATTAATTGCTGTTTCATATGCAGAAGCAACTTTGGACAATGGCATTCTGACTGTAAAATGATCTTGAAAGAGAACTTGGTGAGACTTGCCCTTGTTAAGCTTGAACTTTTTTTTTTCTGACACTCCTTGAAAAATAAAGGAAAGAAAAAACAACTCTAGACATGCAGGAAATACCTGGTTTTGTGTTTTGTACTCAGTCATGAGAATTAGGAAATATATTTGGAACTGTACTGAACTACAGACCATTTGGCTATGCTAGACATTTGGCTCTTATGTCACTGGTGTTTAATGCTGATTCTATGACTAATAAATGCACAAAGTTGGGTAGGACACAGCTGGGTGCATGGCTGAGCACAGCATAAAATTTTCAAAGTGTTAGGGGTGGTAAAATTACCTTTGACTTCAGCATAGTAGGGCATACTTCACTTTAACAACTGACTTGCAACACTTTTGACATTTATTCCATCCATCTCTTTAAAAACACATCTAATTAGCTTAACTTGATCCAGACAATTTTTAAAAATTACAACAAAAACAAATAAATCCCCCGATATCCCCATTTTACTAGCAATAAGTAGAGAAAAGTCTGAGTTTAAATGCTAGCTTTGACCCCATCTCCTCACAGAAAGTTAATGTGCAAAGAAAAAGGGAGAGAATCCAGTATGTCTTTTATCAAAAGTCAATTCAAATCTCAATATAAAGTTCAAACCTTCTGCAGCATACATTATCATTAAGATGAAATATTTAGTGGCTCTGTATTCCGGTCATCTTTTGACAATAACCTACAACGTCTCAGAGGTGGCAGGTGCTGGAGAATTCGGTGAATTTTTAAAGAATATCTCATTTTTCAGGAAAGAGGGTTGAAAACCACTAATTTGTATTAGCATGCCGTTGATTAAATTGCACCTTCCATTTTAAATGTCCTGAACAACTTCTATAAGCATTAAAAATTTTAGCGGCTTTGAATCTTTTACAGGCAGTTTATAAAACTTTGAAACATTGCTATTTAATAGCCATCTCCATCTGTTGCCCCAGTGAATGGGTATAAGTCTTTGTCCTGTGGAAAATAGGAAGTCACATTTTTGGAGTTCATGTAATGTTCTTTAGAGATAAGCTTTTCACAAATCATAGCTACTAATAATGTTTCGGGCTTCCGTGTGTGATAGGTGCAAGGTGAACACAAGGTTGGAGGAAAATTAAAGTAGAACTGCTTTTACAATTTTTTTTCAGATTAAAACCTCACTAACATTTAATATTTGAATTCAAGCAAGTGGCAAATGCTAAAAAGTAAAGCTTTTGTGATTATTAAATGAGCATTAAAGCAAAATGGAAATTGCATTGCTAAACATCCCATTGCATTCACATGGATATGCACACAGGAGATATTTCACATTTTGGAAAGCATCTGCCAAGTAAAAAAGCTTTTAAATACTTATTTTTGTGTGGAACTCTACTCACAGAGTTAATTCATACCACACACAGGGCAGAGGAAAAAGTACTTCTCTCTGGGGTTTCAGAACAACACTACAAGCAACCAGCTCTCTGAGACTTCCAATATCTTCATTGTAGATTGCATGACATTTCCCTGAGTCTTTACTAATCAAAGGCAGTTAGGCTGACCTGGTACCAAGGGATAAGACCTCTGGGGGCTGGTACCACACTTCATGTCCACTGTTACCAGCCATGCTTACAAAGAGTATCTTCTCCATTAGTAGTCCCACTCCATCAGCAGGCTCACCTGTGAGAGCCAGACGTAACTGGAGCGTGTGACATTGCAGTCATGCAATCATACAATCATACAATCATACAATCATCAACGCTGGAAGAGACCTTTCAAATTGTCAAGTCCAGCTGTCAAACCAGCACTACCCCTGTGACCCCTAAACCATCACCCAGTGCCAGACCCAGGCACCTCTTGAACATCACTCCAGGGATGGTGACTCCACCACCTGCGTGGGCAACTTATTCCAATGCCTGACCACCCTAACAGTGAAAAAGATTTTTCCAATATCTAATCTGAACCTCCCCTGTCTCAGCTTAAGGCCATTTCCTCTAGTCCTCTCACTGCAGGTGTGGTAGAAGAGACCAGCACCCACCTCACTACAACCTCCTTTCAGGGAGTTGCAGAGCTGTGCCATTGCAGGACAGAGCAAAGGGGGAGATGTACTCTGCCTCCAAGATGTACTGCCCAGGTGTCCCTGGCAGGGAAGGAGAAGGTAACCTTGGACAGCTTTGCGAGGTCTGATGAGCAGTAAGGGCTTGGGGCTGAGCTTGACTCCATTTTCTTGTTCACTCCCTTCATCTTTCTTTTCTTTGATGACACAGAGAACAAAAGAGCAGCTATTTTGCACTTGCCTGAATGAAAAGTTCTGGATAATACTTACACATGCCATACTTGAGGGGATAACTGTACATTTTAAGAAAAGATCACTTCTATAAACATTTCCACCTCAATATATGCAAAGCAAAACTTTAACTGAAAAGGGTGGGAATGAAGCTGAAGTAAGCTTACAAAACCAGCTATATTAACAATGGAAAGCTTCTTTTTCTTTTCATTTTCTCTCCTCTAGCAATAAGATTCAAGAGAAACCAGATTCATAGAAAATGAACAAGTGAACAAGTGCCTTTCCAGATGTAATCTAATACCGTTTTGAGACTGACTTCACAGAGGAAATGAACCCTTCAATTAATATTTGACTGACTGTTTCCTTGTCTTCAGTGATATTTTTTTAGTCTGAGAGAGTAAAATCCAGATTGTTGTGACAATTGTGAGAACAAATTAGTCAGAATTTATAAATCACTTGGAAGAAAAATTGGTATTGCTGATAATTATGAAATTGGATGAAATAAGCAAACATGTTGCATTGAAAACCAGTTGTTTTCTGCTTTTTTCATCTCAAAGTTAGAAAGGTAGAACTGCAGCAATCTATTGGTGATTTGGTGATGAAGGCTCCAGTACTCCAGTTAGGGCTGTTGGGCTTCATACTCCTATCTCCATACTCCTATCTCCATACTCCTATATTGCCATAATTTTGCCTTTCCAGTTTTGTAGGAATGTGAAGACAATTGACTCATTTGCACAAAACATCAAAAGTCTGAAAACATTGAAAAGTTTTCCTTTAGCTTACAACCACCTAAACTGTGCAAGAAATAACTGTGATTTGATCAGGTTTACAAGTAGAGCGGATGACTCCCAGATTCTTAAAAGTATAATTCACACCTCAGTAAACCCATATCTCCTAGGAAATACTGGCACTTGAATCTGTAGAATTGAAGGCAGAAAATTATTGGGGAAGGTAAACCTCAGGGATCTGCTTCCCCTGGAGCCAGGCAGCCACACCTGCACACATGCATGTACACACATACAACCCACACTTCTCACAGCACAATTGTGTTTTGTTTGTGTTTTGTTTATATTTTATTTTATTATCTTACTTTCTTTTACAGTTAACCCGAGGCTTGCATGAAGAGCATTACAATAGTTCTTTCTTAGCTGCATGATGAATAAAGGCCACTGTTTGTTCTTCAATTACAAAACATTGGTACTAAAATATGTAAGAATAAACACTGGAAAGAAGGGATAAGTTTTTGGTTTTAAACATCTGTTTTAAAGTGATATGAGGGAGTGAAATTAAATTTAATAATCTCTCTTCCTTCCTCTGCTTTTGAAATCATAAGACAATGTGGTAGGACATGTGTTTCAGATCTAGTGTGGTATTTTCAGATGTAGACAATTCATTATCCGTGGTTCTCCTTTTCTGCATAAACCATGATTTTTCTAAGTACAAAATTGCCTTCTAAATTGTCCCCAGGTTACACAACATAAAACAGCATTTATGTATAATAAGGCATTACCTCCACCTGCTATAGACAGTGTTTATTCTGCACATTTTGTTTTCTCTGTTGGATTGCAGCCAGTGAACTCAATAGTTTGTTGGAAAGCAACGGATCTTACATGTCAAATTGTCTGATTTATTTTACATAAGTTTAATCATCTGTCAGCCTTTTTTCAAAGGAATAGAAGGGAAGTTCTTCCATGCTTTTTAAGAGATATTTCTCCAGTGAGGTTTTTCCATGCTTTTTCATGGCTATTTCTCTAGCGAAAAACTCATTTTTAACATGTCATATTCTAACTCACATATGTGTGTGCTTAAATCAGGCCACAGGGTGTGAGCTGATTTAAGCACTGAGCTACAGGACTTCTGCACTGGCATTAATCACACACATGAAAATGCTCATCAGTTGTGCCAACCACCTGCTCATTCTCATTTATACAATGTCTTCCGGACAACTTGGATTATACCTATGCCCATCTTTATGCCTACAGCTGTATGCCTCAGGGCATCACACCTCCTTAGACCAGTGGATCAGCCTAATCGAGAGAACTTTATCACACAGAAGCTAAATCTTTTGACTGACTGTCCGTTTGGATCAGTCAGTTGAGAGCAAAGCAAAAAGTGACATAACATTTTTCTCTCCTGTGCAGGACAGAACTGTGCTTAACTAGGCATTTAAGAGTGACTTAACTTCTACAGTTCTCACCACACGTTATTTTCAAGCAGCTCAAAGATCTGAAACACCAATTAGTTTCAATTCACACCTATTATCCTCCTTTAGTGCACTGTTAATTCAAAGTCCAAATTCCCACCCTTGTGAAAAAGTGGTAATTTTCTCTTTTTGTAAGTGTTTCCTCTGAAGATCTGAAACATATAGTGCCAAATGCCATTACTTAAAACTTCATATGGAGGCCTTACACCACGTGCCAAGTTTCCAGTTTTCATGTTTTTAGGCCCAGCATATTCTCTTGCTTTCTCTCCATTGATAAACATATTGTTTCAACTCCCTAGAAACATTCTCTCTCAACATTTTTCTTTCTAAATCAGGTATAGATTTTTACAGGACACCAGTGGTATCACCAGAGATGACTAAGATGACTGCAGACTCATAAAGCACTGCAAACAAACATGCAATATATGTTAGAAAGGTTGAAACATAAGGTCTTCACCTTTTTCACATATCACAGTCCATTCTGCAGTAACATCAGAAGAAACATTCAAGGCTTAATATGAAAAAAACCAAAATAAAGTAAGTATGCCTAAAAAAAAATCTCAATTATTTATCAGTTAATTTTCAGATCACTCATTTTCACCAGGCCATAGTCCAAAGAGGGAGAAAAATTCTTAGCCATGTTTTTACCATATATGATTACAAGCCTGTAAAATCAGTGATACCTACAGCTCTGTGGGCATAGCTGATAGTAGCCCCTTATTTGTTCCAAATATTACTGTTAACATAACAGATGAAAGAAATGGGGGCAATAACTTGTGGCTTAAATATGGCTTTTCTTTGAATGTCTTTAATGCAACCTAAATCAGATAATGCTTAGAAGAAGAGTCAGAAAAAAATGACCAAGTATCAAAATAGGCACTTTAAAAATGCACTTGTTACTTTACCTTTTCCTTTAGAAAACTAATGTTCATAAATGCTGATGACTGATTCTATTAATCGCCCTTTTTAACATTTTTAATAGTTTATTATACATAATCATAAAATTGTTCAGCTGTTTGTTAGTTTGTGAATGCGTGTTTTGAATTTTGGGGAAAATATAAGAGGTGGGAAAACATTTCAAATCTCCTGCTTATGAGTTGATAGTACAGGATTACCCATCACAACACAATAACTTTCCTGCAATATACAGAGTTACTTACCTGTGCACCTGCTGATGTTCTTTCATGCATGCTGTCTATACAAATTAGCATGTTTCACAAACTGCTTCCAGCTACTGCAAACCAAAATATCAGTTACACATTAATCTTTTCAGTTAAGCTGACAACGCTGCTCATAATCTGTTGGAGTGCTTTGTCAGTCCAGCCTACCATCAAATATCCATACATTTCACATCTATCTGACTAGTTTTACATGTGATCCTCTTAATTATGGTAACTGATTGCATAAAAATGTATTGTGTTTGTAGGTAAAAAAAAATTTAAAAAAAAAAAACAAAAACAAAAACACAAACAAAAAAACCCCACTTTTCTTTCCCCCCAAAAACTGGAGAGACAGATCTACACTTGTTGATTGGATTTTCAGAAAAATATGATGCAAATCCTTTGGTTTGGATAGAACTCTGGAACTACCTGTGATATGAACTACGGGCATGTCTTATTTCAGCACAAATGTAAATCTCAGTTTATATATATGCATGGTATATGCTACTGCCAAACAAAATATCTCCAAGCTCAATTTTGTATGCCTCCTGCACACTTCCAGTCAAATACACACATCAAAACCACTCAAAGGAAAAAATTAATTTTCCCTCATATCAGCAGCTAAGAGATCTAGCATATCTACAAGGGTCAAAACTTGCAGCTAACTGTATTAGAGACACAAGTAACCTCAATGCCAGAAAAAATGCAAAAGCCAGACTAGAATGCATCCAAGGTGGACTATCCACTTGAGACCATTTTTATTTAGATTCATAGAACTACCTTCTCATGCTCATGTTCCGAAATGAAAAGGCTGGACAACACAGAACACCAGCAAAGCATTCAAGTCCCAAAAAACTGTTAAACACAAAGGTCTTTTCTGTATGCAAATTTGCACAGACCCTCCACAGCATTTGAAGACATCATAACAAAGCAAGGACAAATCTTATCTACAAGTGTAATTAATAAACTTCCTCGTTGTATAAAGGCGGTGAACAAGGATTAACAAAAAAGCAAGCAAAGTACAGCTATAAATCATAATTACTTCTCCAAACCAACAAGGAATATAACTGCACTTTCTTTGCCAAGGGTTAATTCTGGATAGCTAAACAGCACATTTTCTAGAGATTTTTGTTCCAGATTGCAGTTAAATCTGGCCAGGGATTCAGGCTCTCAAAATTGAGGATGTTCAACCTCTAAACAGTCACAAATGCTCAGCTTTTCATCTACAGTTCCTATCAAATATAGAAACATCTTTCATATGTTTAGTTTTTACACAGATTTCAGTACTCTTCAAACTTATTTTAAACCATTTTGTAGCTATCCTTCCTGCCTGTTAAACACATCAAGTGCTTCAGTGCCAGCTGGTGTCAGAAAAGAAAGTCCAAAAACAAAAAACGTACTGCTGGCTGTCTTCTATCCTTGCTGGCACCCAGTGCTTGAAGACAGATTATAACACTACTTGTAGCTCTTCCAGCTTTCCACAGACACCAGAATTTTATAGTGGGAGAGGCAATTAACAGTACTGCTCTCCAGAAAGGGGCATTTTCTGAGTTCCTTTCCTCAGTTCGATTATGACCTTCACTTTTGATCCCCTTTTGTTTGCAAAACAGCTTTCTATGCAACAAACTAAAAGGAAAAAAAAAAAAAAAACAAGGCAACTGAGAGAAATACAAGGTGACTCTAAATCTTTAAATTCTGTTCTGGTGTGACCAGTGAACAGAGAAAAACAAAATGTCTTTGTATGGTGTGTATTCAAAACTTTCAGGAGATTTATGCATTCAATCCAGTACTGTCTCCACCTTCCCTTTCAGCTCCCCCACACTGTTCCTTACCAAAGAAGAAGCTCCAACCACCTTATTGCCCTCTGTGCTAGCCATAAGCATTGGAAGAGTTGATAAACTACACCACCACATCAGATGAGACAGAGCCATACAGCTCCATGTGTTCAAGAGTACAATAACACTGGAAAAAAAATGGAGATGATATAAATCTTTTCAAACTAACATGCTTGAGTTATGCCTTACTTTGGCATTTAGCTAAAAAGATAACTAGGAGATGTCTCATTTACTCCATATATTGATCCTGTGTTTTTTGTCAAAACCATAATTTTTTAGAGTCAGTGTGACAATTTTCCTACAAGCAGGAAAGTTTTGTACATACAAACATTTTGAAATCACTCGGATTGGCAGTTCCATTGGCTTTAATTGGATCCATTTTGTGGAGCACCTTTAAGTGAAAACTATGCATTTTTAAATAAATTCCTACAGGACTGAACCATTATGCAGTAATTGTAGGAAGACTTTAATAAAGCAATTGTTTAATATATTCAGTTATTATTTCCATGAGACAACTTATTATTTAAAACCTTATAAAAATTAGATGGCAAGTGCATATCAGCTCTCTCACCATTAGAAATTTTAAAAATAGCTGCAATGCTAATCTGATTAGAAGAACAAAGTCTAATTTAGTCAATGTTAATCAAGTTTGTGGAAAAATGTCATCATATTAGAAATTATAGTATGTGCGTCTCCTAATTTTACCTCCTAGCAGGAAAATTGAAAGATCTGCATCTAATGTAGTCATTTTTTCAATATAAGTAATGCCCACCTTTTTTCCAATAACATGTTTTCTATCATGATTAAAATATTTTTATCCCTATTGCTGTTACTTGTCATAGACTCATAGAATCATTAAGATTGGAAAAGATCTCCCAGATAATCTGGTCCAACCTTTGACTGAACACCCCATGACAATGAAACCATAGTACTAACTGCCATGTCCTACTGCTTCTTGTAAAACAATACCTTACATTTTTTACCAAATGCACTGAAAATAAGTGTATAAATAAACTGGTAAAAGTAGCTGCAACTGAATAGAAACATCACTTCATATAACTCTGGTTTTCACAACTACTATTTTATGAGACACAAAAGCCTTTTTTACCTATAAATAGATGTTTCAAATGAAACATTCAACCCAAAGCATTATTAAAAGTTTAAATCCAACGTCTTTGGTTATTATTCATTGCTGGAACAAAAAGAAACAATAGTAAAAACTTTCATTGGCTGTGCCCATTCTGGCAGTTTATGAAACAAATTAATAACTACTTTGCAAGCATAACTTTTGAACTTGCAAAATAATAGACATTTTGGCACTGGTCTAGTTGTTCTGATAGAATTTCACTTGCTTCCAATCTCCAAATTTCTAGATAGAGCAGAATAAACTTTATGGCTCAGTTCCATCTAAAGACAGCTAATTCTAAATAAACTATTCACATCAGGAGAGAAAGTATATTTGTGTTACGGACGTACTTCAGCCAGAATAACTTACCTCTGAGAGAAACCTGTTCCAGTATTTCTAGAGTAGAACTTACTGCACTTTGTAGACAAGACTAAGAGTGAGGACCATGGGAGGATGCAGACATCTAAGGCAAAATATAGGCCAATGCAAAGGCCTGCATCCAAAATACCAATTTCATGTTGGACATGTTTACCAACAGCCCAGCAACAGGCAGTAGAGAATAAAGGTTTTCAGATATATCACTGTACTCACTGTTTTCCAATTCACAGCTCTGTAAACCCACTGCAAAGCCATGCATTCTCTCAATGGCTATGTTTGAACAACCAAACTGAGAATTCTCAAGCACCAAAGTCCACTTACATTCTCCAAAGTGGTCTTTCATGTAGATGACGATTCTCCCTCTTCCATCCTTTTCCTTTTTCTCATTGCCAGTGATGGAGACCCTACTGCACAAGCACAGTTATCTTCCTAAGGAACTTGAATCTCCCTGCAGATTGTATCAGAATACTAGGTGTCCAATTCTGGACCACATATATGGGCACCTGAAAAGGGAAGAGTTTCAGAGCCTAAGTCTCAGTAGTGGACCTATATCTGCAAGTGGTTATATTATATACATAGTTATATATATAGTTGCAGCCAACTCCACAATCTTATTGCATCTGAAAGAAACACTATAAATGCGCCACACTCTATAAAAATAATCAGCCTGCATGCCAATCTCAATCTGGTCTTGTAAGCAAAGATTAGAGTGCCTATTTCTGAGCCAGTTAAAATAAAGTAAAGGGGCACTCTACAGTTACAGAATAAGATAACACCAGTCCTGCAAATACAATTCAGAAGTTTAAACTCAAATTGTTCGGATTTAGGTTCCAAAAATCATTATTAGTAAGTGTTAAAATTTAAAAATAAATATTTCTAATTAACAAATCAAGAATGCTCAAGTACATCTTGATGAAAGTGACACTGTCAGATTTTGTGTGGTCTCAAAGTACAAAGCAAAGACATTCCAAACCAAGGACGATACACTGATTCCCACTCCCTCCTCCTCCTTTTCATGTAACCCTTTCAACACCTAAAAAGTGAAAACACATCTTATTGCAATAGTTGCTGAAAGTTACTCATATTTGTTGTTTCTAAAAATACCCAACTTTGACAGAATAACTTGGACAGAATGTCAGATGCTGATGTATTTTGAACTAATCTTAAGGAAAACAAAGATATTTCATCCCAAAATATTCAAGCAATTTACAAATACGATTCATAGGTGATTAATTATGGCCTTGATATTACTTGCTATACCAATAAAAACAGTAACTCAAGACTTCAAACCTTTTTGAGACTGGTCCAAAAACGCTTATGAAACTTTTCGAAAGTGATGTCCAAAACCAAAAGCATTAATCTTCAAAAGCATTTTATAGATTTTATACAAAATCCAATATATGTACTCAAATTCAGGTTGATACTTAGCAAAATCACTTTTATAACAGTAAATACTTCTAATAGTTCCAAATTGACTCTTTCTTATGACTGTCACTTAAAAGTCTTATTATTATGGGATTTGCAATTGCTGTTTTGTGAGGACTGAGAAAATTTCTCTCTTCTGTACGGTTATTTTTTCACTGGTTTTAAAGGTTAAGATTCCTCTTTTGCAAAGGATTTTAGGTAAGGTTCTAGAAAATTATATTTAATTTTATGGTTAACTGTAAAGTTCCAGCTTTTCAGAGACTATTCATGTATAGATTATATGTAAAAATAGCATAACTCAGAGAGATTTAAAAACAAAACAAAGCCACTCAACTTCTGTGAACCAGACTAATGACATAGGTCTGTGATGTTCTTGTCCCTGTTTCTAGGCCCTCTGTGGTGCCAAAAAGAATACAGTTTATGCCAGTCTTAATCTAACCATGGGAAAGAAATCACCAAAGATATATAGACAGAACTGTTTACGAGATAAACAAAAAGTTTACTGCTTCCCACACATGAGGGAAACAGTTGGATTACACATCAGCATCTGGTTGTTCCAGACAATACTACCAGGAAGTTAATGAAATTGGAACAAGGAAATTACTATGACTCGGCACTCCATAAAAAAGTGTAATTTATCATCAGTAAAAAAACAATGGGAGCTTAGCTGATAAATTAACAAAAGAAAATAAAAAGGCAGTATTGCTGTAAAGCAATAAATCAATTTTTTTTTTTTTCTGGATAAGTTAGTTCAGTTCCAAAAGCTGATGTCACCTAATATTAGAAAAACGGCGACCTCATTCTGATGAGAATTGGTGACTTTTTTGTGTTACAAGTAAGAAGTTTATCTGAAGTTTCAAGATACTTATGGCGTGGTATTCACATGAAAACTCCCTTAGTTCTATTCTAAAGGGGTTTGATTCCAGCAAGACAAGGAAACCAGAATACATTCAGCATTTTGGAAAGTTTCTTCCTCTCACTAAAGGCAGAATAAGTTTTTCTCTTAAGAGACTCATTTCCCAGGAATAAAACTTGAACTGGCAGTTTGGTGACCTGACAGGAAAAATATTCTGAAACTCTGGAATTTCGTTGCCTGAAACTTCTTAACGTTAGTTTTTTAACTAAAGTTTTTTCAACTTTACTCAATCCACATTACCTGTGGAGTACTACAAAATGTGTTGTATGACAGTTCCTAAGAAATAATTTCCTTCAAAGCCAGAAAATTTGTCTTTCAGGAATGTACTTTTCATTCTCTTAGGCTGTTTCCACAGCAGATTTATTCCTGAATAAGATCTCAGTTATGGCACTACAATGGAGTAGACTATTTCCACTTCAAGTTCTTAAGAGTGTCTTCCGACCACTGTGGGCAGAGCACACCTAGGTCAGTACACCCTGAGGCACAGCACTTATCCACTAGCCCTGGCCCAGCAAGACTTTCTCAGGCTGGGCCCCCTCCTCTCTGGCATCTGTGTGCCAGCAACCTGGCATACCCACAACCTACACAAAATTCCGTGTCTGACTTATATCAGCAACTGGCAGCACTTCTCAACAAAAGGAGGAAACTTTGGTCCTGGTCTGGGTGTTCCTTACTCATATGCTCATAAGGCGTATTTGTCCATGTGCCAACACAGGAGCAGGCAGCAAGAAGTCACCCCACAGGCTCAGTCTTCTCCCATTTGCAAATTTTTCTTGTCTAAAGACAGCTTGAAGAGGACGATGTGCCTTCTCTACTAATTTCTCGTGCATGGGCCTAAGAATACATGTGCCCCATACCAAGTCAAAACCCTCCTCTGGATCAGTATGAACGGATAACAGCAGCAGGCAGAAACACAGCTCTTTAGTCTGGAGGGAATAAGGGATGGCACCATATGTATGCATTCTGGGGGCAGAAAATTGACTTAATGGTGGAGAATCCCAGTTCTCTAGGAGTTTCTATTATAAGACAAGTATAAAATGAAATGTTACTCCCTTCAACTTAATAATAGTAATTAAAAATCCCATTGTGGTTTTTGGGGGATTTTTTTGGAGCAAATACATTGCTTTCTTTATTCTTGTCATCACTGAGGAACAAATATTCACCGTCAGCCCCCAAACTACATCTTCAATGTCCTTAATCATCTTGAAAACACGTAGCAGTAGACAGGATAGTCTCTTCCTCTAATTGACCTCTACTCTAAAATAATGCCCACCTAGAGTCAGGCCTGTGTTCTTTTGCACTACACCAGATTAGGAAAGTCTGGCAATGTTACCAAAAAGGGTCTTCTTAAAAGACCCTCCAAAGATATTCCATAAATTAAAGGTGTTGTTGCACCTACAGTCATGGGTTCCAAGCAGTACAAAACAGCACTAAAGACTCAACACGTGTCCCTTGGGGTTGACCTTCAAATCAAGACAAATGAGACCTCTTTCTCTGATTATCGAACTGCCCAAAGTAAGTGATTTCACTCCACAAGGGAAATTCCAGTGGGAAAATGGCACTCTCAAAGCTGCAGCCTTGTGGTTGGTCTCTACTTACCTCCAGCATGTGTTCACCAAAATTGAGCCCAGGGGCTCTTGGGAGAAGGTCAGCTGTGGGGAAGCTTGCTTCAGAGATGGCGTAGTTTGTCAGAGCTCTTTTCTCAGACAGTTGTCAGTATGGAAAGTAAGCTGTCATCAGATCCTTTTGCAAGCCAATGCATTTTACTAATCTGGCAGAAAAATACAGCAGAAGAAAACCTGACTAGCTTCCTGCCAGACTAGTAAGACAAATTTGTCTTACTGCAAAAGCTGACACAGGGGAAGGGGTGGAACCATATGGCTAGAAATCGGAGTAGGGGTACAAAAGAATATGGAGAAAAGATTGGGACTTCCAGTTTTCTTGGCAACAACTACATTGGCCACTTACCCACAGTCTGGGTACTCACCTGGTTCACAGCACAAGATGGTAAGAACTTTAGAGAACATGCAGTTCATAAATGGCAAAGGGCAGGAAGATGCAACAGCATTTTAATGAGCCACTAAGGTTCAGGGACTTGGCCCTGGCCCCTCTCAAGTCAGCGGCACAGCTACAGTCTTATCCATCTAGCTAGGCTTACTATCTGTCTGTCTCCTCAAAAACCCACTGCAGTGTTTCCAAAGCAATAGCCACTCAGAGGAGTACTCATATATTGGATAAAATACATGCAACTGCAGACAAATGAAAAAAAACACAGTAGGATAGAAGTGCCTCTAGCATTTGAAGCTACAGTGCTCAAGAAATATATTGCCTTATTATGAAAAATACTGCTTATTGGCAAACTTTTACCAACATTTTGTCACTCCATTAAATTAGTACCCTATGACTGTTCCCACTGAAACTGCAAGAATTTCCACTGTATAAAAGGCATGTATAAGTCATTACACGATTTAAGCCACAGATATGAAATTCTACAGCCTGGAAAATACAAACAGTAGCATTGTAACAACCCAGGAACTGTACTAAAAGTTAAACAATGCCTTTGGACATAAAAGATAAGACATAGAATAGGCTAACAAACTACACAGCTGATGAAAACAGTAGTGAATTGAAGACTTGAACAAAAAGCATGAAAAGGAAGAACATCTGCAATACTTCACTACTGGAGGAAACAAAAGACAAATATTCTTGTTTCTTTAGCTGCAATCTATATCCCCACAACAGTTAAGCTAAAATTGAATGTATCTAGGAGGTAGTGCAGCCCAGCAGGAGCAGTGTAGGATAATCATATGCAATTTTATAACCCCATAGGCAAAACACTAATTCTATAGCTATGTGAAAGAAAGCAGACAAGTTGGAGATTCATAATTTTTCAGAGAGAAATACAAAGTATCCTTATTATTGAGAATGCTTTGCTGACAACTCAGTCATTATACATATGCATACGCACACTCTAAGTAGGAAGGACCACATCATTTATTTGACTGATTTCATGCACAAATTATGAAAACAGCTATATTTTCAACAAATTCCTAATTTCAGGAAACCTTCGAGAAGGTCATCCATCATATTGTAAATCCTTGAAGGGATGGAAGTGTACTGCCAAATAAAAGTGAGCTAGGAGGGAGGACAGGCGTTAGACTTGACTTGTTGCTTAACTGTTATTCCAGTGTCTGTCTCTGTTTTGGGCCGCTCCAACTAATCATGTCCAGTACCATACCCCAAAAGCCATAAATAATGCCAGTTTATTGCAGTGAGCGCTCCTAAAAGCAAAATAGGGGCAGAAAATCTGAGAAAAGCATGTCAGAATTCAAGTAAATTCTTTTTGCCATCAAAAAGAAAGAAATATTAATATAGCAAACATTATTTCAAAATGACAATTTCGTACAGTACTGTTTAGTCCAATTTGAAGAACCTGACTCAAAATAACATGAGGAGGAAAATCTGATTTGAAGACAATTTGACAATGGGCAATTAGGTACTTTATGTAGGTAGGAAGATAGTAGGTACAGATGAGTTTCTAAAGGAAGTGCTTCTGAATGTTGCATACCACATAAAATCATTTTGAATCCTGATGAAAACCACAGGTTGTATATTCTCCCAATTAAAGCAAAAGAAACAGACTAAAATTAAAAGAATAACCAAGCCTCATAATGATACTATTAATATCTTTTTGTGAGACATTTAAAAAGGACATGTTATAGAGAAATGTAAGGCTGGGACCAAATGAATTATTAATGGTGTGCAGAGCCAAAATACCAGAGAGATTGAAACAAATATTAGACCAATTGGTCTAATAAAGCAGACCTTCTCCTGTATTGCTAGCTGAGGAAGGCTCCACGATTTATATTTATATCCAGATTATGTTAAAGTAATGTGAAACTTAGAGAAGGATGTTGCAAGTCCAACATCTCAATTTTGCATATTGCACACTCTAAAGCCTAAGATAAGGGTTGGAAAGTCTAAGACTCCAATTCCCCAGTTAGTTCATTTGGCTAATACAGGATTAATACAGGGCACTGTTTGCTGATCACCATAATGAAATTGCTCCACATGGGATGCTGAGCCAAGGTAATTAATAAACTTAGGAATTTCTGGACCATGAAAGCTAGTGAGACATTTGACTCATGAGCACTTTTTTCTAAAAAGATTTTAGAGGAATGTAGATTTAAATGAATCTACATACTTTATAAAAGACCAGTGCACTCAGGTGAATAATTAATCTGTAATTAGATCAATAAGGCTAAACAGCAGATAAACCAGGAATGCTGTTGTGTGTCCGGTATTACTTAACCAAGCTATTTCATTTTTATCTTTATTAAATTAAAGGATTACTACTATAGAAGGCATACAAATATTGGAACAGATATTGAAAGATTGCTTTCCCTGATAATGATGTGAAAGTCTTTGTTAAGGATTTGTAAAAGGTCTGGCTATGTTTCTGAAGGCTTAAGGAATTGTTCAGGATTGTAGTAGTACAACATGAAGTATGCTAAATCTGAAATAACAAAAAAAGACAAGCAGCAGCCTAATTTTTCCAGTGCCATTAGAATGGAATGAAATAAAGAAAAAAAAAATCAAACAAAAAAACACTTAGAGATTTGTCGTTCTCATTCTATCACTCTATTAATGCTGAACTTTTGACCAGTAAAATATTTTGTGATCTGATAAAAAAATATTCAGTCTCATATAAAAATGTGAGCTGTTTTAGGTAGACATAGGAGGGTTTCATGTGAGGGTGAAAAAAAATGTTTACATCTATTTACCAAATTTCACTCACACTTTTGCATATCTGAACATGCATAGACTTACAAGTGTTTCAAATGACACATCACTGTAAAATATTTCACCTTAGGAAAAGGATGCAAAAAATTGCAGCATCACCAAATCTAGTTCAGATGGAGAAAACAAAAAAAAGCTTAATCGGTCTAGATTCATAATATTTTACAGCTTGCTATCTCTCCCACTCTGTGCACAACAAGAAGTTCTTGTGAAACCTCTGATAATATTCTCACATATTTATCATGGAAATTGAATCTTTTTCCACAGTCTGCAACCAGTCCATAAACTCTGCAATTAATTGGGAAGCATTTTCCCTCAATGGGAAAAAACAATTAATTGAGAACTTTCCCTCCAAATTTAGGACCTTAGAGGCACAGTAGGTTTCCCATTTACTTGTGCAGAGTGGAAAAATGACCTGACAACATTTCTCCCCAAGAAAACAAGACTGTAACTAAAATTTGGGAGAACAAAATGTCACACCACATAATTGTTCTTTGTTGTCAATTGCACAAAACCATTTTATTTGTAATGTGGCCTATAAGAAAAGTGTGAGAAGTGGTATCTCTGAAATCCAGAATATATTCCAGTGATGAGAACTGCATCTCCTCGGTGCAGGTAACAGTAATCTGCTTGGCACAAAAGGCACAGAAGGCTATAAGGAGTCACAAATTATATATTATTACATATCAAAATGTAAATGAATTACATAATTACTTTTACATTTTTAGTAAGCTAGATCTCATCTTCAGAACTTAATGTGTTTGGTAATGTAACAAACCTCAAAGTTCTCTGCAGTAAATGCTTTTATGTACAGCAAGAAAGAAATATGAGATACTTCAAATGACAGCCTGAATGCTGCTTTAGTACAAGGGATAATTTAGTGGTCTCCTTCTGATTCAGTTGCTGTTTAGGTCAGCGGAAGTTGTGAATCCCTTAAATGAGAACCGCGTGATCAAATGAAATATAATTCTCTAATAAAACCTAAGTTGTTGCAAACCTATATTTTATACACTAATTCCACCCCGCAGTTAAAACTCAGGTCCCTGAACAATAAAAAGCATTTTGCTGAGCACAGTCCTTCCAGCTCCTAAGCTGCTCCTTCCCCCACTGTCTTCTATGTAACCAGGCGAATACAAAAGAGACCAATCAAACAAGATTTTTGTTTACCTTTCACTGGGAGATAGAAAGTGGCGAGCCTGCATATACTCCTTTGTCCACAGAGGATATACACTAGATTTTGTTTGATACACATTTTTAAAGTTCCTTTTAAGTTTTCACTTCTTAGAGAATGGTTGTGTTGCTATAGCTTTTGGCCCCTTGCTAACAGCAGCTTTTTTCCCCCTCACCAGAATTTGAAGCTTTTGATCTCTTTTATCTTCTGCTTGCTCATAGCCTAAGAATTGCATCTGTGGCAAAGCTTGTCCTCTTAAGAGTCCATTGACTTATTGCTAGAAAACAAGGAAATAGCTTTCTTTTCACTCAAGTCCCTGTTGAGATAATACATTCTGAAGGAAAACAGCCTGTGTGGAGTAATCAGAGCTATTGTTCATCACTGTTTGAAATGTTACAAGGGAGATGTGGGGGAAAGATGGAAATCCAAGAGGGCTTCTACCTAAGAAAAGTATACAGCTGGCAACCCAAAGTAGGCTTTTCTTTAATATCACACATCAGACTATGCTACAACTTAAATAGCACATACTGAACATAAACAAACAGAGAAAAAAGCTAATAAATACATATCTATATATTTTTTTTTATTATTTCATTTCAGTGCCACAGGGGAGGCAAGGCATTAGGAGCACTCATCTTTCCAATTCAGAACAACACAGCACAGTCCAGCAGACCATCTCATGATAAGACTGGACCATGTTTTCAGGCTGATTTTCTAAACACTGGTGACTCTCCATAGCATCCTTACCAAAGAAAGTAAAAGCAGTGCTGGCCTCCACTGTATTACTATGCCCAGAGTTCACTAGCAGCTTGGCCAGAGGACTGTCATTTCCCAGCCTCAGCTGGAAAAGGAGTTCTTCACTTCCATCTTGCATTTCTGTACACTGCAACCCAAGCAGCTGGATGGCTGTCACCAGTGAAGCAACGACAGTATTCCAAATGGTCGAGACTGAACACCTTCCTACAAAAATCCAGGTGCAAAGATGTTCTAAATGTGACCTACTGGCTCCCAATCAGGTCCTCACTGCACAAGATCTGTGGTGGTATGAAATGCTTCTGACGCTGCCGGCCTATTGCACCACAATAGTGTTGGAACTATGGTCATGCAGCTCCTTATTCTGCAGCTTTCTCCTAATGGGTTTTCCCAGAACAATTTCTTTATTTCCACTCAATAAGAGAGAAAAAGTGGGTTGAAATTATTTTTATGCAGCTTCTCAGCTGTGATGTTTGTTCCTTGCAACTGCAAATTTTATTTTTAAAAATCTTTGAGTAGAATTGTATTCTACGAAAGCAGGCTATCATTATCTTAAAAACGTTTTTTTTTTAACTTCCTTTTCACTTCTTTACAATGCTGTAGAGACTGCACAAACACCTAATGGGAAGACATTATTTATATATCACAGCCAAATTCTTAATTTAATCCATTACTGTGTAAAGGAGCGCACACACTCATGTCTTAATTATTAAGAGTGGAAATTGTGTGTGTGTATTTATCTTTAACATCCCCTTCTTTTTTATTTTCTGCAAATAATTCCATTTTCATTCAGGGGAATAGCAACTTTCAACCCTGGAAGTAGAGAAACCCTCTGCAAAATTCTGACAATGCAATGTCTACATTCTAGAAAATGAAATATTAAAGAGTAAAAATGATTAATTTTATTTGTTTCTGAGTTTGGCAAAAAGAGGATATGAAAGTATATTAAGCAATGAATTTCATGTTCTACATACAGTGCCATAAGGGAATAAAGATTTAAAGGTTAGCAGAGCAAGAAAGACAACCACAGCAGTAGTAAAAAGAAAAACAGCAATCTTACTGTCTCCAGAAATAAGCAAAAATTAGTATAGCATGACCACTACCAAATGAGTTCTTCACACTTTACATAAAGAATTGTACTAAATGATATCAAAAGGCCCTTCTGGTCTTCTATTCCCTCCCAATTAATAAATATTTCTTTGTGAAAGCTACTTTTCTGCCTAAGGAAAGGGAAACTACAAATAGTCATTTGGCCCAGTTTTTATGTCTTTTTTACAGACACATGATGTTATTTGACTTTATTTCACTTGCCAACTTTCTTTTCATAGTTCAAGTCATCAAGCACTAAGGTTATTGGTGAAAAAGTTTAAGAAAAAATGGCAGAGATACACAACATTTGGACTCAGATTGTCCTTTCCCCTTGTAATTTCTACAGGACATAGTTTCTTAGGTTCTGCGTGAATATTTTTTTACAAAGATTTGCCTCTGAAGATATGCAATTTTGAGGAAAATTCCTCAGAGCAGTCCCACACCTGCTCTAACTTCGGTGGCTTCCTCAAGTGAAGTCGCACCACATGTATTCCCACCCCGGAGGGTTGTTACTCCAGTATGCACCATCCACCAGAGAAATCAATGACAAATTCAGTGTCATTTGAAGCTGCATAGATCCAGAACAAGGACACTAAACATTTTCTCTACCAGCTCCCACCATAAATGAGAGTCAAAACTGACACAGCCGAGTGGCTTATGTCACAGTTTTCCACAAGAATAGAGGAAATGAGGAAGAGCCATTACTGTAAAGAGGTTGAGATAAAGCTCTATGCCCTGCCGGTCATTTCCTATGAGTAGAAGTTAACCTAGACTAGACCTTCAGCTCCAGTGACAACACTGAATGAGAATTTTACTGCTTTTTCTTTTTCTTTTTTTTTTTTTTTGTTTGTTTGTTTTTAAAGAATTAGCTTTTCTAAGATATACACTTAAAATAATGTCATAAATTATAAACTAAGTCTGTCAAATATAGTTCAGCAACAGTGATATAAATTCTCAGCAGCAGTAGTGAATATCTCCTCACAATACTTTTGAAGTCCAAAAACATCTTCGGAGATGTTTCAGGAATCTTTTCAGCCAGGCTTTCAGGCTGCATATCGGTTGGTTTAACTGTTTTGCATACCACATTGCGAATGCATTTAATGCACTTATTTGTTGCCTAATTCCCTTTAGATTCTGTTCTGTATGGACAATATTTTTTATACAGCAATTCTGACAAAAGCTTTAAATAAAGTTAATTTGTAACATTACGGCTCTACTAAGCTTTTCAAGGTTGCAAAACAAATAGTTTCCAGCCTTAACACAAGACTTAATCAAGAAAAAAAAAATATCCCAAATCAACCAAGAAACAAATAAAAAACTTATCACATAAAAGGCATTTTTGTTTTCACAAGAGATCTTTTTTTGCGTAGTCAGTCACAAAAAAAAAGAAGTCCAGCTGCCCCTGAACTTAGTAAGGTCTGCCATGATGCGTTACTACTAGCAATGAGAACACCATTGGTATCGGTAAGAATGACAGCAATGAGGAAAAAATAACAGGTCACAGTTACATGGTCAATCAAAAGGTTGTCTCTGCCTACCAGTATGGACAGTCTTCACAACTTCATCATGGCTCATGGGATATTTAATACCTTTTTCTTGAAAATATAGTCCCAAGGTTTGTGATGATACTGCATCCCTCAAGTTTAATTTTTAAAAGATTCTATCCCAGGAAATTTCTAAGAAATATTTAAAACTAAACTCCATGCATTCAGAGGAAAACAAAAAACCAAACCTAACCAAAAAGAAAAACAACCAAACCAAACAAGCAAACAAAAAAAAAGAAACCAAAATCTCCACCCCAAACAACTAAAAAAACCCCAAAAAACATAGAGGTAATATTTCTTAATATTTTTTAAATCTGCACCTTTTAAATTTGTCCCCAGATTCTGTACATTTGGAAAGGGATTCAAACTTCAGCTTAAGAAGCTGCTCAAAGCAGTTGTGTAGACACCAGTTCTGCACAATAGCCCTTGCAGGCAAAAGAAAGGCAGCTGCCAGGGATAAGGGTTCCCATTCATACTGCCACACATTTCCTGAAATAGGAGTTGAGCAGGTCTCCTTCTCTTCTCATCAACTATTCAGGGGACTTGGTTGACCCCTAAAGCTGGATGAGAATTCTTTCACTCCAAGTTCCAAACTAAGAATAATGTAACAGTTAAATTTCCTAAGCTATGCATCGACTAATTAATATTAAGAAAAAGTAAAAAAGTTCAGGAGTATTTGAATCTAAGGGACATTTTTAGTTCTATTAATGCATTACTCATGTAGGATACAAGCATTACAATATATCCTGATAAAACAAAACCAATTAATTAATCTTTGACACTGAACTGGGGCTGAGTAATCAATTTAATTTTCTATTGCTACAAAACCAAGATGATTTCGGGAAAAATGCTACATCATGTTTTCACCACCAGTGGTCCAATAGTAGCTACAACAGCCAAACCACAGAAAAGTTTAATTTCTTGTGAAGATTATCATATGACAGTAAACATCTCTGAAATGGCAGCCTCAGAAACAACAAATTCCCTAAACTGAGATGACTGCCAAGAACCAAGTTCTGTGTAATGAACTTGCCCACTTTCTGATGTTTCATATGTTCCTGTTTTTACATGATATCATGAGAAGTCAGCATGACTCTAATACCGAATTTAAGAAAAATTACATGCTTTATGTTATGATTGTTATTACAGGAAATCATTACATAAAATATTTAATATTTCCAGTCACATTGTAGGATTCTAACTTTTGTTTTTACAAATGAGGGAGTCGTTTCACTGGAATAATTATTTTCCACCAGGGTTTGCCAGTTCAGAGATAACTACTGTAAGGTTACCCAAGAAGTTCTTAAATCCCTGTGGCTTGACACAAGTAACACACTGCCAGAAAGTCTCACCCCTCACAGAGCTCCATTATTATACATATTTGTAGTCCAGCAGGGAAGGATGACAGTGAGTCAGCCACAGTCACTGCCCCAGGGAGATGATCCCTTCTTGATGTCAATCACAGTGAAGATTCTCTCACTCTTTCACTTGCAGAAAGGCTGCAATGGCCAAGGGAGGGCTCAGGAATGCAGGTAGCACTGAGCAATAAGAGGTCCTGCTTAAACGTGCTTATTTAGGGCTTAAATGCTATTATAATGATGCTACTGAAACAATCTATTACAAACCCAAAGGTTTCACTTAAAGGAAAATTTTACCAAACTTTATAAAATATCAAGTTCTAGGATACTAGGACAAGTAGTTTCGCCTTCTGCTGTGACACAAAATATATTCTTTGGGTCTTAACTAGTGAAAACAGCCTCTGCCTTTCATAAACCCAAGACAGCTTCATATTCTAGTATGGCAGCTTAACCTAATTACATATACAAGAAAAAAAGGGTGGTTGAAGGAGCATAAGAGGAAACATTGATGCCTTCAGCCATGGAATAAGACAGACATTCATCTGCAACATCTTCCCTTGAACTGTACTGAGGATAACTCAGTCTGAGGCCTGATTTTGAATTCTTTGTAATGATGATGATCCTAACAGTAATAATATGTTTGGAACAGGCAAATGCATCTTAAATAGTAATACTGGACTCATCATTAAACTTATTATGTGTTCCTGACATTAGACCACAGCAGGATCACCATGGATTGCTGGTACACTTTGATTTCTACAAGAATCTGCTCAGTAGGGGCATTCAAAATGCTGCTCCCATAGGTATTTGTACCTGTAGAGCCTATTAACATCAGCTATAAAGACAGGCACACAGCCAACCATCTCACCTGCCTTCTTCAGACCCATCCTTTGTTGAAGTTCCCCAATTTCGAAAGGATTCAGGTGTATTTAAAACACGTGTGATACAAAACAGAGTATCAGACCGCATTTTTTCACTGAATACACTTGCTTTCCAAAGTTTTTGTGAAGCAAGACATATTTTTATTAAGATCCATTATTATTTTCATTATCATTGCTGCAAACATTATCACTCATTATTAAAATGAAGCACAGAAATTGAATGGGCAAAGAAAACACTCTGATCAGGGGAAAAGTGTAAAATTTAAATATGCTGTTGCATCTACAGACTTACTTGGCATTACAAATACACTTTGTTTCTATAAATTGAAAACTACTTTAAACCAGTGATGAAGTTATTTCTTCATCAAGGAAGTTAATATGCTTTTCATAGAATTGTGGATTATAATGTGTGGACAATGAAAGGAAAAGTACTTATTTCTGTGAATTGTTAACTTGCTGGTGGTTCTGCTCTAACATTAATGCGCTGCAGATGTTGCTTACAAGGGGGTTTATGGTACAAAGAATATATATTGAAATATATAATATATATTGAAAACTTTGCTTTTAACGCAAAATTTCTTTTTAACTAATTCCTGCACTGTTACAGGAATATAGTAAGACACCTGAAGCCATAAAAACATTTAAGATATCAATAAAACTTAATAATGGACAAACTGGTTTGTCTCAAAATACACAAAAATAATTGGACTGAGACGTTACATGCCAGGTTTCCACTTGGAAAAAAAAAAATAGTGATTCCTACTACTACAAAATACTGAAAATGAAGGTTCATAATGGAAATGCTGACCAACTATTTACTTCACCCATGCTAGCTAGACATATAAATGCTCTCAGACACTGTAAAAATCTGAAGCTTTCTTTGATAAACTCTGCTTCCATAACCAAAAATGAATGACCACCTTTCCCAGCTTTTAAGATCAGTACAGATATGGGCACAGAAATTCCTATCTTGTAAATTTCCTGATTTCCCACAATAGTCTGGAAACAGGAATTATTGTAAGTCATCAGTGAAGCTGTATTATAAGAAGTGCTAAGAAAACATGAATTACACTATTTATGTTTTTTTTTTTTTTTTGGTTAAAAGACCATCCTTTGAAGAGGTCACCAAAGTCAAAATATAATTACAAAGTTAATATTCTCTTTTCAGGGCAAATTGAAGGCATTTGTTTCAGATTATCTATCCAATACAAGCTGGGGAAATAACTATCTAATCAAATCAAGCATGGTTTATATTACAGTTTAGCAAAAGCCACTGTATCTGACACTTTCAGAAATGATTCAGATATATAGGTACAGTAATTTCTGTACAGCAGTAGGCCAAGGCCAAACACGAAATGAAACTCATCATTAATATAAAATCCTTTTGCCTATGCTGCTCTTGAGACTTTTGCAGTAGATTCTTTCAACAGGGAAGCAAATAGCTTATTTGTGATTCATGTTTTTGCCTTTTCTGGGAGTGGTTCCCAGTACAGCAATCTTTGTCAACGGGACCAAATCATGGTCTTCAGGAGCATGTTCCAGATTTAGCCCGATGATTCAAGCTCCCACCTGCTTTTAAAGGGGAAAACCCTTCTCTGTGGAACTATTAACCTGACATGTCTCCAGTCTAGACTAATAATTATGTTAAGAACTGAGTGAGTCCATTATCCACACGGAATGGGTGGAGGCTTTGATAAACCAGTAATAATAGGCGTCAGACTAGTCACCAAGGATTGTTCTTACTTGCTTTCTTATAAAAGGGAACTTTAGGCTCATTCAAGAATTCTGCTTCCATTGGGACTGACAAACAGTGTGTTTATTTCCATCAAAGGCAAGGGACTGCCCTGTAGTGCATATAAAATGGGAAATGGAATATTGTTCAACGAAGGTTGACCTCCTCCTGTAGATTTTTGTCAACACTGCTTTTGTTCAAAATAGGAAGCAGTGTTCCTCTAATTGTACCATACCAATTCTTCTCATTGCAGTATTCTAATGGATGCATTCATTTAATATATTCTATGCTTTGGAAAAAAAAAAAACAAACCAAAATGCACAAGCAAAACAAGTGTTGAGAACTGGAAAGAAGCTGATGACCCTCATTAAAAAAAGTAATGCACGATTCCCAAGGCGACAGTTTTGAAACGCAAGCTGCCCAGACCCCATCTCAGCAGCGGGCCTGGCAGAGGCTTAGTTTTCACTAGCGAAGGAGCTTCAGTTCTGGCAGGAATCTGCCGCTCCATCCTCACGCCGCAGCCGCGGGAGTGGGGGATGTGCTCTCGGGTGCCGTCTACTGGCACCGGGAGCACGCACTGTTGGTACAATCCTGTGGGCAGTCATCTCTAACGCGTGCAGTTAGCCCAATATCCCCAAGCATGAGTGCAAATCCTTTTGCTAACCTCCCTGAGTCTATCCAGAGCTATTAAAATGTTGGGTTTTTTTTCAATTCAAGAGTGTTAACCAAAGTATGTAGCTATACAGAAAACTCTTTATCCCATTTTGAAATAGGCAAGAAGAAAACAGATTTTCAAGCACTCTTCAGACAGAGGAAAATAAATCACATAGAGCACTATTATAAAATATTTGAATTATTCACTTGCATTTTTCTCTCAAATATCTCAAAGAATTGCAAGGAGATTGAGATGCATTGTTATCACTGTTTGTCACAGAGGGAAACCAAACGAGGAAACTAAAATACAGCTGTTTTATTTCTTACAAGCAAGGCTGTTACTGAAAAGGGAAATAAAATATTTCAGGAATTCTCATTTCTACATTCTGTTTTTCATATCACTCTTAAAAACAGCATATTTGAACTGATTGCTTTCATATTAATTCATGAGTTTGATATTTTTAAATAGCTGCACACAAATGTCTAACGAAAGATAAATGTATGACCTCTTTGAAAAAATATTGCTGATATCTAACTTTGCAGAGTTATGTCAGAAGTAAGAAAAGTTACCTTCTCTTATAGTAAAAATTTCTGTCATAAATGAACACTACAGAGTGAAGCACAGCCAGTTTCATACAAAGCAATATGCAAAGGTCCCAGCACAATGACCACTGAACAACTATCAGTCTTCAGCTATCAGTGTATTTTCAGGTTCAGATTTCTTTCAATAACAAAAATATGTTTAACATTACCTCGAAAGTTCCAAGTCTGCGTAAAATATATATATATATATATTAGAAACAGCAATTTGCGTGGTATGTTTCACTCCTATGCAGCAAGTACTAAAAGATGACTATGCTTAAAATTACTATGCAATTTATAATGTTTTCGTAATAAAAAAGCTTGACAATTTAAAGTGATGTTTTTCTTTCTCTTTAGTTCTCTGAAGTAACTATTCTAACAGGAAGCAGCAATCCTAAGAGACTGAACCCTTTTAGGGAACAGAGATGCCAAACACAGATACAAAGAAGATGGAAGAAAAACTCTTAAGATTCAGTTAAAAAAAGCAAAGATGACCCTGAAGCTCTTGTAGACACCCTAATGTAGTAACATAAGACATGGACATCACTGAAACAAACAACGAAAAAACAATCAGGAAAGAAGATCTAGCCACAGGGCTTTGTTTTCCTACAGATGAGAAGCAGTGTGCTACAGTCCCTATAGAAGCGCAGTAATTGGTGTGTTGGGAACATCCAACACCCATCCATTCTACAGCCCAGAGGACCGAGTTTATGTTACACAATCTAACCCTTCCCAGCAGCATCAGCCTGGACTCTTTCCGGAGTACTGCCTCTCAGTCACTTTCCGCGTTGCACTCAGGTTTGAGAAAGTGACACTTGCCACAGCACGCTTTTTTTTATGTAACCCCCTGTGATCGAGGAACAAACCTTCCCACAAATCACTACACGCTGCTAGTAAAGATAAGATCCCTGAGAATGCAGAACAACTGCTTGCAGCATGACAAAGCTAAACTAGATGGTGCCATTCAGTGAGGTTACCTCTGAGGAAGGGCAGCGGCTGTGGCCACATTGTCAGCAGGCGGGAAACATGACCAGAGCACTGCACAGCCTCCTTTTGTCAAGCTAATCACACACCTCTCTGTTTACAAATAACAATGGCTGTTAAAATTTGGCCTTAACAGGCTTTGCCAGCTTGAACTTAAAATGAAATTGCACTCATTTTAAATAGGGTCTTGCTGCAACACAGATATTTCATTATTAATGTATTTTTCAAGGCTATATGGATCTCCTATTGAAATTCCTGAAGTTATGATTCAAGCACTTCTTCAAATTTTCTTTTTCAATAGCAAGCTTTGTTCATTTACTTCCTGGTAGGTAAATCGACTGTTCAAGAAAAACCATTACGCTTGCCCTACCAGTACCAATATTCTACTACTGATTCTGTCACCTCAGAAAGTGAGCAAAGAAAGCTACTGGCCTGTGATTTGCAAAGTCCCTTGCCTGCCATAAGCTGTGCAGCTGTAAGCACTGCTCTCCTGCAGGCTCTGCCCCTCATTTGTGAAGCAGAGATAATAGCTACTCCTTGCTTGCTGCACAATAGCTATGAGAAGTCAAACACAATAAACCCTCGGGAACACTGTGGTCATAAAAAGAGTAAAGCAGCGAAGGTGAAAAGTCAGGACATATTTATTTTCCTGGCAGAGCACTGCTCTCAGAACAGTAAGGCAAACAACAGGCAAAGAACCCTGGTGTAACAACAGGTAGGGTTGGTCGAAAGTAAGATGCATTCGGCCTGTTGCTGTTGACTGGTGCTGTTTCTGTTGCTAGCTTTGTGGGACACTGCGATCAAATAATTATTGTTTCCTTGGTTGCCAACTATATTTCTTTTATTAGTAATACCGGCCTTTGTTTATTCTTCCTCTTCCCATGGGAAATTTCAACACATCTCCAGAAGGAATGTTGTATGACTCTCATTTATAATGGGATCCCTCCCTTTCTTCCCAGGCAAGGCTCTGTCTTTCCTTTTTTTCCCCCTCTATATTTGTAGAGAGGAACACCAAGTCAAATCTCTGCTGTGTTCGCATTCATGTGATCTGAACAAGATGAACAGATCAGCAGTTCTCACACATTTGCCTAGGAGACCTACAGCTGAGGAGAATTCATCTCAGACACCACTCCATTTGAACTGTTTAACATTCATTCTGACATTAGCAACAGTCTATAAAGAAAAGTAGTGCACATATATGTATGTAGTATATATACATTTCCGTGGGGTTTTTTTCTTCCCTTAATGCAGTGAGTGTTTTCTGGGATTTTGCATCCTTCATTTCTTGGCTCTTTTGCTCTTAATTTCATACTAGTTCTCCCACCATGCTCTTTTCTTTCTCACCAATACATGCATTTTACTATCTGTCCCCAATAATGCTCACTCACAGCCTATTTCTTGATGTGGTTTTGTCTGCTTTTGTTACCCCCACCCCCACCACACACCTGATCATCCTTTACATAGTTTATTTTGCCTTCTTATCATGAACTACTACCCTTTGTCCTAGAAAATCATTTTCTTTCACTAGGTCATCATGTACTTCTGTCATTCTCATTTGTAGCCCCCAGCTCCACTACTGGCAGCTCCTGCTGATGACAGATGTCTCACAATCAGCTGCAAGCCTGCTCTTGGCTCCAAGCCTGAGGGAAGCTCCAGACTTTTGTTCACATTTTCTCTTTGCAGCAGCACTTTTATACAGATGCAGCAAAGTCACCTTTTCCTGAAGTATAGCTTCTTGGAGAATTCCAGGTCTCTCTGCACCACCAAGACTGAATACCTGTAGAAACAGCCTGAGAAAAATTGCAGACAATGCTATCCAACAGGGTGAGTAAGTATGGATGGCATTTTGCCCTGGAAGTCCTGTTTTGAGCAGTCAGAGCATGTCAGTGCATTATTTCATTGCCTAATATACACAGCAGGAGCTCCAGAATTGAGTGTGCAGATGAACCTTCATCATACCAACCCTAGGCTGCATACATCCTCCCCCACCATCTAGTGCCATACTTTCATCTCTTCCCATGACTCCTGTGTCATTCAACCTCAGTATTATCTTCCCCTACTCATTTCGTCTACTTACCTTTGGCAAGCCATAAAGAATACATAATTGTCCAACATGGAGCTAAATGAAGAGAGTCTGGGGTGTGCTAAGTCATCAAACAACTAGCAGGAAAGTCTACAAATTCAGATTAACTAGATATTCCAATGCTACGCACATTTAGATTGGACTGGTGCCTATCTATCAGGTGCTGGCAGTCAAATACCACAGTCTTGTAGCCTGCAAAAAAAATGACTCAAGGGGCTATGTCTGTACAGATTCAATATACAAAGTAATTGTATCAACTTTTGGCCTTTTTGCCCTATGTGCTCCGGAGCAAAGAAACCAACACCAAAGGACTTGCTAACTCAGCTCTACGTGATGTTACCGCATTGGCAAGTAGCCCTTTGCAATAAAAGGTCTGTGAACTAAGAGAGTGGCTGCTGAGAACTGGATGCCCACGTGACCTGCTTTTGGCAAGAGCTTTACTTTTCACTAGCTCTAGACTAGTCCTGCAGACTGAAGCCCCAATAGTAGAGAGAGTTCTAGAACACGCCATCTGATTTCACAGAAACACAGAACAGTTCAGGCTGAAAGGGACCTTTGGAGGTCAGCTTGTCCACCCTGCCCTGTTCAAGCAGGACCACCTAGAGCTGATTGCCCAGGACCATGACCAGAATATGTCCAATTATGAATACTCTAAAACCTTCCCAGACAACCTTCTTTTTACTCTCACAGTAAAAGAAGTGTTTATGCTCAAAC
The DNA here is from genome assembly GCF_017639235.1 of Corvus kubaryi. NCBI lineage: Eukaryota > Metazoa > Chordata > Aves > Passeriformes > Corvidae > Corvus > Corvus kubaryi. The sequence goes on from NW_024581962.1 coordinate 77,879, forward strand.
AGAATGTACCATATTTCAGTTTTTATTTTACACTTAAAAAGTTATTATTATCCAAAAATAACCCAGTTCACCCAGTTTGAGACTACTCCAAATGCAATCAAATTGATGTTTGAGAGATTTGCTTCAACATCAAAAACATAAGTTATCATTCTAGCTGAAATGTTATTTTAGATTTATTCACTGTTTCATCTGTACAACAGTTGTGCCACTGTTATTCACAATCACCAGTGCCTGCCTTTAAAAAGTGGTGTTTAACATAGTATTTCTTCAAATGTTTTAACATTGTACGGGCAACTTTTTCTTCTTCCCTTAGCTGCTTCCCCATCTCCAAAAACGGGACACAAAGCAAAGTACAGAGTTGTCCAAATGCAAATATACCACTACACATTGCAATGATTTAAACAATAGAAGCATATATTTCATCCATTCAAAGGTTGGTAATAATGTAGGTAAGAGATAAAGAAGAAATGTGCTTTCCATTCCACATTTACTTTGTTTCCCACATTACCAAGATTATATCCCGAGACTTCTTAAAGCCACAATTAGCATCTGTGATAGAAACGTGAAAACAACTTTACCAAACTTTTATGCCAACACAAAACACTGTCAGTGACCAGAAACCACATAGACATTGATGCCAGGTATACCTCTGGATTAGTATATCTAGGCAGTAGATACTCCATGCATTTAGAAGCTGGTTTTGTTCTAACACAGTGTCATCTTAGACCCTAATGAACCAAACCCATTGTGAAATCAGTGCCCAGCTGGGCTGACGGCCGATGAAAGAGACGGTGCAGAGACACTATGGAGCGTGTAGCTGTGTGCAGCGTGGCACGACGCTACGTAAGCAGTGGGCTGGATGCTACATCTGCTGAAGGTGCCCGCTGTTCAGAGCTTTTGCGATTCACCAACACAGCCCTGTTCCAGTTCAGCTGAGGTCATGGTTTTTGTTACAGTTCTGTGGCAGATCATCAGCTGGGACAACTCAGCCAGATCCCTCATGAAAATACTATCCCTTTTGACCTGCAGAATTGCTATAATTCAATTTAAAAATTATCAAATAATCTGCAGACAAGTAGTACTGATTTAATTTAGGGATAAAAGATATAAGGAACAATCATAGAGGAAAATAACATATCCCTCAATATTTTTGGTCTTCCAAAAAGAGTGAAGAGACAGTCAAAAGAAAACCCCCAGAATAATGAACTTCAAAATGTCTATTTCCTCCTCAGTATTTTATTACTCTTCAGATCATTAAGAAAGATGCCTATAAGTACCGGCTCTCAGTTTCTGCCATTCTAGTGAGATTTTTCTCAAAAAGTTTCAAAAGTAAAACCTCTGTTAAAACAGAACTGTAAAATAAAATTGCATCATGCCCAAAAACTTTATTCCTTCAACCTTTAACCTAACAAGTCAAGGAAATTAATTAACAAATCAACTTGCAAAACAAAACACGACTTTTGTGAATACAGGAGGCAGAAACTGGCACTCAGAAGACTTCCTGCTAAACTGGCTTGCTCATGTCTTATATTTTTTAACTAAACTGCTATTTTCTGCCCACTCTAATATGTACAAGTTTTAAAGTTCATGAATTTGCATGGTGATTAGAAAAGAAAAGAAGGTTTCGTCTGACCCTTTTTGGATAAAATTTTAACAGAATAGCTGTTAACCTTAAATAATGCTTCAGGGTCAATTCCCACTAATTGTAGTAGCATTGATTTAATTTTTAAGTGTGGGTAGGATGCTTTTCCCATAACTGCAATCCTATTTTTATCATAAACAAGTTGCTTCTTGACTACTTAAAAAAAAAAAAAAAAGTAATCACTCCCAGTCATTTTCATACAGAAAAAGTGGTACTACTAGAGATGTGTGTTTAAAGAAATAAGCAGAAAAAAACCCAGGAAAAATCATGATTGCAGATAAAATATGCAAAACATTTTGGATATAAAATTTCCACAGCCAGTATTAAATCCAAATACTTTTTTCAAAATTAAACATAATTTAGGAACTCATCAAATACACATGTTAACTAGGAGTCAAAAAGCCAAGAGGAAATTCTGTACAAGGAGGCGTGGCCGTCGCCTTGTTAAAGCCGAGGTGTCTGAGTCAGCACCACAAAGGTGGCATCTTCATCTATTCAGGAGCCAAAAACTGGGAGTACTCTCCTGAGGGCAGTGCCTACAGTAGCCTTTGAAGAACAGAACACGGCTCACTCCTTTTGAAATGCAGCTGCCTTGGGAGGGGAAATGTTATACAACACTCAAGCAGTTACAGCACCTGCCAAGTTTTGTGCTCCAGCTCTCAGGCTTAGCCCTGTCTCTTTTCTCATGATTATGTAACAAAATTCAGAACTGGTCTGTTGAATAGACTTAAATCCAGAGTAACTTGCTCCCCTGCTTCCAGAGTACCACTGACATTAGGTTACAACATGTTGCTGCCTGCCTCTGAACATTCATTTTCTATTTTGTGAAATCTGTGAGGACACAGAGGGAAACTTTGCCCCCAGCTCCCTTCTCACCTTCCTCCAGCCTAGACATTGGCCTGGTGATTAACATATGGTCATGGGAAGGAAGAGATGTTGATATGAATGAGGACACACCTGAATCCCATTTTCCTGCTTGTCCAACTAGTCTAACCACTGTTAACCACTGAATCATCAGCAACCTGGTTTTGAATAACAGTGTTCGTTGCTACTCTGGTTTGTTTTGTTTGTGGTTTTGGGGGTTTTTTAAAGGTATTATCCCAGTGTTCACATTGGATCAGTCCCTCACGAAGCTTAGATGACACCTCAACTCATTTCTGATTGGCTTAAATCCCTAGTCACACATACCAACACTATAATTGCTATGAAGTCCTTCAGAAAAATGAGAGCATGCCTACTGAGTTAAAGTAGCTCTATGATTATGCAGCTGCTCAGGAAGCTTGGCTGGACTTTTATTATTGCCAGTCTTTGACGGACCAAGGCATAGGTCCATATATAAATACTTACATGTGATCTTAAATGTGCATACTTACCATGGTATCAATTATATTGAAAAAAAATACTCAGAAAAAGGTGCATTACTATGAACCACTACGATTTGCAGATCAGTGTCTCAAGTTGTGATCAAAACTTATATTCACCACTTCTAACAGCATTCAAGAGCTTTTGTTTAGGACCTAAATAGACTAGGCACTGCAAACAAAGCATACAGATGAACATTTCTTTCCCCCCTACCATGTAGACAGAAAAACGTAGTCCAAATGTTAAAAAAAAACTGGCTAGTGGGCTTACATAAAACAAAAAATCACAAAGTGTCCTCTGGCATTGACAATGCAATTTTTAAATTCCCACATTGATTGAAATTTGGCAATTTTCTTTATTTTCTAAAACTAAATCCACATGGGAAAGAAACCAGATATTGTTTTAAATTAATTTGATTATCATATATCCACACACTAGTCCTGATTACTCAAGCTGTGCCTTTTTGCATATCCAAATTACAAAACACTTTCAACAGCATTCTGTACAGTATTGCTCATTTCCAAGGACATGATTATCATCTGAACATGGAAAAGAGGAAAATAGTTATTTTACCTAATAACTATACTTATGTATACAGTCTACTCAACTTTTCTTTATAAGTACAATGTGAAAACTCTTTGCATTTATTTAATTTCTCATTTTACAGCATTTCTTCTACATTCTTTCAATAAACTGTTTTTCTTCTTCTTAGTAGTCCTTTGAAGCAGAGTTTTTGTCACTTATTCTCTCAAGTTTTAGAAAGGATATTTCTCTTTCTGCCAACTGTTCCATGATCCTGCCATGCCTTCCTCACAGCTGTTCTGCCCATCTCCCTACCTCTGCAGCTTAGCAGCTCAGAACTCCACAGAGCTGCTCAAAGAGAAACAAAGCACCTGACAAAAAAAACATAAGCACAACAAGCAACTCCAGCATTAGGCATTAAAAAATCATTAAAAAGTAACTAAATGATACAACTTCTACTCCTGTACAGCTTCTGTGATCTACGTGACATGAATCCCAGTGCTGCCTCATACTTAGAATAAAAAATAACTGAACCCCCCACCTGTATTCATAGTTTCTGAACTCTGGCTGAAACAGCTACTTTGAAAGAACCAATACACATTTAAACCACCTTTTTCTTCTTAGCTCTTCTGTGCTACTTCTGCTCTCTTACTATTGTGAGGCAGACTATACCAGATGACAGCAAATTACATACCAAACACCTTATCCTATTATGCTCTTGCTTTCTTCCCCTGCTTGCCCTCCAGAGTTCTTCTGTTTTAGACCTATTGCAAAGATGTCACATCCAGCTGTGCCACACTAGCACAACCCAAAATAATCCACCTTTAATCTCCCAAGATCCCTCTTGACCCAGATAATGACAGAAGTGGTAGTGTAAGCAAGAGCAGGTACAATCTGGAGATTATAAGAACACAATATCTCCATGGAGCTATCCCCAAATGCCTATGGGTTGAGAGATTTCATGTGATGACAGCAGCCAAGGTAAAGAAGGGTGAGGTGCTTTAATTACACCACCATTTGGCTGTCAAATAAGGTATTTTCCAACTCCAAGGCAACCGTTTTAAGAAGCGAACTATGCATTTTAATATACGGAGATACATTAAATGGAAAAAAAATGCAAAAACACAAGGGTGCATGGAAATTCAGTATGGCTTGCAAACTGGGAATAAAACACGTACTTACAAGGGATTAAAAACACAACAATTCTAATATTATTTAATCAAAAAAAAATTTGCATGACTTTAATCAAATATTGAAAATTTTGAAAGAAAACTGACAAGGGAAATTACCATCTTCTTTTTTAATTAGCTGAAAACAAGAAATTAAATTATGTAATTAAACAAAGTTTTTAAATTTAGTATTTACTAAAAAGTTCCTTTTGGTACTGTAATTCCATATCAATTGTAATTATATCTGGGTGGGAAAAAAAACAAACCCTAAATATTAATATTTTACTATCATTAAGCTGGGAAATATAAGGTGGAAGAATTAAAAAAAAAACCAACCAAAAACAATCAAACAACTACCAAACTTCAAAGTAAAGAGAAATCACAGATAGCAATGTTCTTCTACTAAATTTTTTATCTATTAGGAATGTATTTTTCAAGAGGAAAAAGAGATTTTTCCAGAAGTACTAGAAGTTAGACCTCATAAATAACCAAGTAAATAGAGTAATGACCTTAAACTATTACAGGTGTTAAAAATCTTGTGCTCTTATTTATTTGGAAACTTAAAAAAAATGAGACGGAACAATACAATAATGGATTGGAGGAAATTATTTCGTTACTCTATATAATTCCTTAATTCCACACAATCTATCATAATTAATTGTTCTCATAAAATATTGCATATTACATTTTATAGCTCTGATGAGTCAATATTAATAAATAGGAATAAAAATCTGCTGATGAAATTGGTACTTCTTCAGACAACCAAGGTTGTCTAAAATAACAATAAATACAGGTCCAGGTTAGAGTGACTTTACCAAGGAGAAACCTTGGTTTATGAAAATTATTTTTAAAACTCATTTATAGTTATAAGTGACCGTGAAATAATTAATTCTGCCCCTTCCTCCCTACTACATTTCAGGTCAAGTTTGGTACATCCGCTATGATATGTAGTACTAAAAAAATTATGATATATTTTTTATCCAGAACCTGATGCACAGTATGAATTTAAAGGCTCCAGTACACACTTGTAGCAAATTGCTTCAGGAAAGGTGCCAGCTAGAAACTTACCTACCCGGTGAGGGGCTAAAAGGTCTGATTATCAACTTTCTTAGTTACCTGTTGCATGAGCTTCCCCAGGGCTAGGGACAAACAAGTATGCCCAGGGCCTGTGGCACTGGAATTCCTGCCGTGCAGGTTTCACCATGTCCTTTACTCAGCTATTACTTGCACAATGACCTGTCAGAAAGATGCTTCCATTTTACTTATTTTTGGTACTAAATAGACTGAGTTTCAAAATAAGAAAGTCTTCCTTTGAGAAAAATAAGGCAAGTCAATCAAATTAGTTAGGAGAAAAGATCTTAACGTGAGAGTGGATTTTGTCCAATGGCTAAAGGAACCTTTTGCAAGCTTAGTATAAGTACTTAGAAAAAATGCAGACCTATTAAAAAAAAAAAAAAAAAAAAAAAAAAAAAAAAAAAAAAAAGCAAGCACACAAGTTCTGAAAGCTATCAAGGAGCTAAAATTTTGGCTCAAAGTAAAGAATGAGGTTAACTATCTATAGATTGCACCAGTTTACTAAAATAAAGAATAACGCCAGTTCCAAATTTTGTTATAGCAGAAATGGCTAACAATTACACGGCAGAACTGGAATAAAAACATCCTACACATGCCTATAGAACAACTGAGTTCATAGTCTCTGCCTGACCTGGACACCACTGAGTTCATACTCTTCTATGCCTACACACCTGTTGCTAACAATGGACAATAACATGTACAGGTAAATACATTTAAATACGACCAAGAGAGCCCTTCCCTATGCCACACTGGAGACAAACTAGAAGGAGACAGACCCCTAGGACCCTGGGCATCTCATCGGCCAGACCGACACAGCTGGATGGACGCTGAAATCAGGATTGACATTCCCTCAGCTGGGTCGACGGTGGAACCAAAACTGATGACCTCTTTTTCAGCTTTAATTCTTCTTTCCCTCATTAATTCCTCTCTTCCCTTTCACCCTGCCCTTTTATCCAAAACCCACTGCCATGGGACTAACATACTAATTTCTTTGCCAAGTGTGTGTAATTCACTGATAAAACCTTCTGGTTGTTTGCGACCCTCTGACTGTTGTCGTTCCTTTCTGCCAATGAGCATTTACGAATCTCAGGTGATTCGTTCCCTTTAAGGATGGGTCTTCACAGAGGTGCAAGAGGACTCAAAAACTAATTTTCACAATTTAGTGGGGCCTTTAAGCGTTTTTCGCAACTTCCGTAATCTGCACTGATAATTCCCTCTGTTTCCCGTATCAAAACAAAAGAAAAAGAAAATATTCAGTGCTTGATACAACTTTCAGTTAAAGGAAACCCAGCAATTCTCTCTCAGGCAACCCTTCGGCCGGAGCGCTCCTCATCATCGCTGCCGAGGGGCCCGCTCCAAGCGGCGCTTGCCATTGGCTGCCGAACATTGACGAGTGCTCTCGGGCTCCTCCGCCGCGGCGCCGGAGGCGGTGGGGAGGGGAGCGAACAGCTCGGGCGCGGCGCGGTGCATTGTGGGGCGGGAGAGGAGAGTCACTGCTTAGCCAGGGCCGCCATCTTGGCCGCGTCCGGACTCACTCCCGCTCCCGGGGCCTGTTCCTTCTCCTCGCAGCGCAAAGCGGTGGAAAGGGAGAGGACGAAGGGCCCGCCCGGGCGGTGCTGATGCGCGCAGAGCCTCCTCGCACCTCTCTCAGGCGCCGCTAGCAAAGGGGGCGGGGGTGGTCGAGCGGTCGCCGGCGCGGCCTCTCCTCTCCTCTGCCGGGATGGGTCGGTCCCGCAGCCGGAGCTCGTCCCGCTCCAAGCACACCAAGAGCTCCAAGCACAACAAGAAGAACCGGAGCCGATCGCGGTCCCGCTCCCGAGAAAAAGAGCGGGCACGGAAGCGCTCCAAGTCCCGGGAGAGCAAGCGGAACCGGCGCCGGGAGTCCCGCTCCCGCTCGCGCTCTAACACGGCCCCCTCCTCCCGGCGCGACCGGGACCGGGACCGCGACCGCGCCTCCTCCCCCCCCCGACCGTATCGACATCTTCGGGCGCACGGTGAGCAAGCGCAGCAGCCTGGACGAGAAACAGAAGAGGGAGGAGGAGGAGAAAAAAGCGGAGTTCGAGCGGCAGCGGAAAATGTGAGCCCTGGGCCTGCGCTGGGGACGAGAGGGGTGGTGAGGGATGGGGGAGGAAGGGAGGTGCTCCGTGCCTTGGTGCCTCTCTCTCCGCGCCTTCTTCCTGTGGGCTAGGGCCGCTTGCGGCTGGGTACAGGCGCTTAGGCCCTCTCTGAGGCCTAACCAATGCCTGTTTTCCCGCCATCCGCCCCTTTCTCAAAGCCCGGCTCCCTCAGGTGCGGTAGGAGCCGCCCACTCGGGGTGCGAGCCCCCCGCACGCCTCCTCCTCCCGGCCGGCTCTGCCCGCTTCCCATCCGCCGTCGCTGGTCTCTCCCTCCTGCGCTGCTCCTAAACTTCCCTCTGCGGCGGAGGCCTCGGCGCCCCTGAGGCTTTGTGCTGCACTTCCACACGCCCGCCCCTCCCCTCGGTGGCGTGGAGCTTGTTACGCGTCGAGCGGAGGCACCTAGAGTTGCTCGACTGAGGTTTTCAAGAAACACTGTGCAGCTGCTATATTAACACTGTGGGATTACTTTCTTGCCAAATAGGACGGTGAGATCCGGTGACTTGTTTCATTTGAAACCTTGCCCTTTTTTCAGTTTGTTATGGGGAGTGTGGTTATTTATTAAGTCTGTAGATATAAATATTACTTTAATAATGGCGGTGCATTAATATGTTTAGCAACGTATAAAGTTATAAAACAGACCTTTATGCAGCAGAGAGGAGAACGGTTTGAACAGTTGTGATCACTACCTTTGCTCATTGGACCACCTAATTCAGAAATAGCACTTGTTTGTACATGCGAAGCCAAGTAGTGCGTTAATTCTCAGGTGGAGCTTTACTTCAGCCATATTGTTCTCAGGAAATACTAGTTGTCATTGTCGGGCTTGGTGATCCCAAGTTGTCACTTTCATTTTTGCTTGAAGACAATCACCTTTGCTAATTTCAGGGTTTTGACAGTGATGTCATCAAAAACTTCCACAGTAACACAAACACGTGGAAATTGACACGTTTTGACATACTGATCCTCGGTTTGTGGTTTAGAATTTTATTCAGTACCTAAATTAAGAAAAATATTCTGTGCATATCTACAATGAAGAACTGGAATGTGCTTAAGAATTTGAGAATAGAATGAATAGTTTACTCTAGTACTTACAAGCTGTTTTAGTTCATATGTAAGTAAATTTTCTATGTAAGTTAGCTTTGAAATTTTACAGCTCATGAAGTGTGTATAGAAGGAGTTTGATATTTGAGCAATACTTGCTACAGAATAGTAGACACATTTGAGGAAGAATCAATATTGGAAACAATTGGGCATGGAATTTTGATACTCCTTCAATACACTTTAAATTTTAAAAAGAAAAAGCAATAAAACTTAGTAGAGTAGAAAAGTATGGTATTTTAGTAAGTTATCTGTGAATTGTGTTCTGTATGTTAGTATAGATTCATGTTAGATAATGAAAGAAGTACTTCCTTTCTGATTGAATAAATCAGTGAACAGTTCATAGATTGGAAGTGACTTTCTTCTTCTCATGTCTTGTTCAAATCTCAATACACAGCCTAACTTCAGCCCTTTCCTGTAATGCTCATTTTCTTGCCTTGCAAGTATGACTTTTTTCCCCTCAGAAACTTTGTGAAATATAAGTGGTTTCTTTTCTGCAGATTTCATACAATTAGTGTTTAAGAAGTAAATGGATCATACTAAAAATAGTTTTTACATTAGTGACTTATCTGTTGCTCTGGAATCATAACTCAGTAGGCCAGGATGATGAAATGATAAAATACTGTAAGTTCATGTGATCTAAAAAAAAAAAGAAAAAGTTGGTATACTGCAGAATAAATCACCGAGATTTATATCTGTGTTTATAATTTTATTTTCTTGATAAGGTCTAAGTCATCGTAATATTATCATTGCCTACAAGGCTAAAAATACATTTGATTGGTTTAATTAAATTTGAGTGGAATTTGTTGGAATGAGAAGAATGAAATGTGTGCAGGCACAGTGCTTAATTTGAGTACATCATCAGTTGCTGAGGATATTTGAAAATCTGTTTCAGACATGAGTGTCATGGTATTTTTGTAACGATGCACTATCTTTATTCAATTAGCTAACTTTTTTCCTAGATTTCCTGATGTTAAACATAAAGCTATGATACTTTAATAAAACACGAGAATATGGACTTTATGATGAATTGTTTCTTTAGAACAGACGCTAAAGTATGCTAAGCTGTATTGGTACAGGATGGTGAGACTGCTGCTGAATAAATACTTGTAAGAGGGAAAGAAAACCTTTTAAAATAAAATGATACCTAGTATATAAAGGATGTTTAAACATTTGGCTACAAAGGGTCATAGCTTGGCAGCGATAACACTTAAATGGGTTTCAGAATGGGTTTGATGGATTTTTCTGGGAGTGGTCCAGGTTTTTTGTTTGTCTTATGTTGTTTTGGGGTTTTTTTTCTGAAAAAAATCACCTCAAGATATTTTGTGTCCATTTTGAAAAAGTGACTGCTGGCCTAATGTGCCCCCAGCTAAGATTGCTGTCTTTGGAGGATCGTAAGACTAAAATTGATATTCTCTGGCCGAATGATTGAGTTGAGGGTTCCAAAACATTCTAGGAAGGAGATCCACTTAGTTCAGTATACTTTTGAAAAGATGACACGTGAACAGGGGAAATTGGGAGCCTTTCACCTTTTTATTTCCCATATGTATGTAGATGAGTGATCCATACTTCATCATCTCCTTATTGCATATTTGCAAATTGTACCTTAGGTCATCTAAAAGTTGGTAAATTATGTAACGTTTTTTTTTAATTAGTTACTTTTCACATAAGATTAGGAAGGATCTTCCAAATGACACAGGAAAATGCAAACGTTCTGAAAATGGCAGAATATTAAGATATTACAACAGTAGTTGGTATTCTGAATCCTGGATTTGTGTTGCTGACAGGCCAGAAGATAAGTTTCATAAGATTGTTCGGTACTTCATGGAATATTTAAAATGAAAGTTCAGTGTCAAGTTTAAAACCAAGAGTCTTCTCCCCAAAGCTCATAATAATTCCAAGTAAATAGTACTACATGAAAAACAGAATATTCTCTGTTGGTCATCCTTGAATATCTTAATTGCGATGTTGCACCAGTGATTACTACCTGGGTTGTTTTTCTGTATTTGGTAATTAACCTGCAAATTTACCTAGTATATTTGTATACTTTTTAATGAAAAATTAAAGTAGTGATCAGGCTAAATGATGATGCTGCTGCTAAATTAAAATAAAGACAATACATTTAAAAATATTTCCAAAATTCAGAACATGGAAAGCAGCAGTTTGCAAGGATTTATTTAGTGCTTGGTACTGTTGATAATTTATTTTGTATTGTTATGGTAGAAACACGAGTGCTGCATTAAAAAAGTTAAGAGCTGAAGTACTTGAAATTTGTTAGGGTAAATGACTGGATAACCAGCTTACAGATACAACACCTAGAATTCTAGCTAAAATATTGAAATCACAAATTTTATTGCTTCTGTCTTCTATTTTAAGATACTGGAAATTAGTTTGGTGCCTCTAAGGTGATGGCCTTATGACAAGATTTTACAGGATATTATTACTATATGTGAAAAATTGAGACCATTTAAACTCCTGAAGGGTGAATAATGGTCAAAGTTGGGTGGAGTTTGGATTTTTTTGAGGAGGGTGGCATGGTGTTGTGGTTGTTGGTTTAGGTTGGGGTTTTTTCTCTTTTTTCCCCCTAATTGTAATCAAGAAGTAGGATAAGTTGTCTTCAATTTAGTCTGTTAGTATATAGAAAGATGTTAAATATGGTGTGGTCTGAATGGATTTCCTGTGATAGGAACATTGATGGCCTGAATATTCACTTTCTTTAGATGTAGGGCAAAATATTCTTTAAATATATCATCTATGTGTAGAAGTTATTCAGTAGCATGGCTGATGCTGTGTGTTGAAGGAGTTTGTTTCAGTGCAAACATTATTGATTAAAAATGTAATTCTCATGTTTGCATTTTGCAGTCGTCAACAAGAAATTGAAGAGAAACTCATAGAGGAAGAAACTGCTCGAAGAGTGGAAGAACTTGTAGCTAAGCGCGTAGAAGAAGAGTTGGAGAAAAGAAAGGATGAGATTGAGCGAGAGGTTCTCCGCAGGGTGGAGGAGGCTAAGCGCATCATGGAAAAACAGTTGCTCGAAGAACTCGAGCGACAGCGACAAGCTGAACTTGCAGCACAAAAAGCCAGAGAGGTAACGCTCGGTCGTTTGGAAAGTAGAGACAGTCCATGGCAAAACTTTCAGTGTCGGTTTGTGCCTCCTGTTCGGTTCAGAAAGAGATGGAATACAGCAAATCTAATTCCCTTCTCATACAAACTTGAATTGCTGCGAAACTTAATTTCTAGCCTATTCAGAGGAGCTCACTGATATTTAAACAGTTACTCTCCTAAAACCTGAACAAGGATACTTGATTGTTAAAGGAACTGACCTACATATTTCAGAATTGTTTGAAACTTTTGCCATGGCTGCAGGATTTATCAGCAGTCCTTTCATTTTGGGGAAGGGTATTGAAAAATCTGTAATTATATATCCTTCATTTGTTTCATTTTGTTTACCTAGACTGTAAGAGGCTTTTGCCTTCAGTCAGGCAAAAAGCAGGGTCCAGCAGTGAGCTGCAGTACCTGTCTTTAACAAATAGGTTTCTTATTCTTCATTTAAAATGAACATTTTCCTTGAGCTTACATTGGACTAATTCTGGGACTTCAAGCATAAGCCAATCCATGTCTTCACGAAGGATCTCTGTCCAAATCATTATATCCATTTTTAATAACTACTAACAACTCCTTTTTTTCTCCCTAGAAGTTATAAAAGAGCAGGTTGCCCTTGTCTGAAGTCAAGCTGAACGTGTGACTTGGGTTTTTGGGGCTTTTTTTGTTGTTTTGTTTTGGTTTTTAATCAGCAGCTGGAGCAGAAGCTGAAAATGTCTTTCTGTGAGACAGTAATTTGCTACTAAAGGCTTTGATGCCTGCCTGCACCAATCATTCCAGGATCTAGAAATTTCAAGACAAACTTCAAACTGTAGAGGAAATTTGTGCTAAATAGTCTTAAGTGTCAAATGCTTTTTTCACTCTGTACGTCCTACACAGTTTATTTTAAATTAATATTTTGATTGGCTTACGAAAGGAGAGACAGTAGCAATGCAGCTTTCCCCTTCGTACTAGATGTGACTTGTCAGTCACGTAGTATCAAATTACATGGAAACAAATGGAATGCTAAGTTACAATAAATATTGAAACCAATAAATTATACTTTTTTTTTCAAATTCAGACTTTAATATCAAAGAGTTTAAGTTGATTTACATGTCCATAGTCAGCAAATTCATAATATTTAGAGGTTTTCATTTGAACAGATGGATGACTTGATTTTTTTTAAGAAAGTATTTTTGGTATCATCATTGTCATGTGGACAAGTCCCACCAGTTCCTTGTAATGCAGAATAAACCTCCATGCCTGGAGTGAAGTGTGCTAGCTAGTAGCTGGTTACTAGTCATAGTAAGAAGTTTTCATATGCTTGCTTTGTTCGTATTAACTTTTTTTTCTTACACAGACACAAACCTCTGGCTAACTTTAAATCCTCCAAATATAAAAATAATTTGGATATATATTATGTGAACTGAAACACTTCAAAATTTTTCACGCAGTCTTCATATTTGAGTTGCATAACAGAGTTCCATAAAATTCACCAAGAAAACAACAATTAAAAGGCTTTATTTCCTGATCTTGCCTTCCCTGGACTCCTGAATTCCAAGTTCATACTGCAGACAGTTTCAGCTGTCTTAAAATTGTCAAAATACTGACTGAATGTTAAGTCCATTCTCCCCATGAAAGAAGCCCATAGCTCCATGAAGTATGGATTACCATTTGTATTTTTCACTAACAGTAAATGTATTTTTCTTATTAATTGTTTGCCTTAGGAATGATTTACATATTTTTGTTCCTTCTTACCATAAACATCTGCATTCCTCAGCTCAGCCTTCCTTGTATGTTGTTTCTTTATAAATGGTTGAGCTGCTGATGCAGGTATTGCCAAGCTAACAGTACAAATCATTTTAAAGAGGAAGCTGGCGCGTATGGCAGCCGAGGAGCACACTCTGCAGGACACTGGACAAGACAGTAAATATTCAACTTTTAATGCTGATTAAAGGAGTATAGGTAAAGAATACGTAGGTATACTTAATTGGTGAGACAAACTATTCACTTTATTTATATTTTCTATATTACTTTTTAATTTGGTAAATACTATCCAGTTTTTGTAGTTGTCCTTGTTGATTTGTGTGATATTAAAATTCTAGTAATAAATTGTCAGGATTCTGTGATTAGGGAGGGTTTAGTTGGTTGCTGTTTGGACTGGGCGGGATGATTTAAATTGAGTACTAGAAACCAGTTTTAGTGGCTGCACAGTTTACCGTTGTGAGGCAAAATAGGTGGCTGTAAAGCTGCCACTTTAAGTCAGTTCACAAGAGAATTCTGAGAAAGATTAGTGAACATGCAGAAATGAGTATTTTACTTTACTAACATCTTGCCCTGTCCTCCCCTTTAGGAAGAAGAGCGTGCAAAGCGTGAGGAACTAGAGCGAATACTAGAAGAGAATAACCGAAAAATTGCAGAAGCGCAAGCTAAACTGGTATGTGAAGGTGTTTTTAACTGTTCTGTAGGGAAATACGGGTGTCTCTGCCTGATTTGCGACACTTAAACAAATCAACCCTTTCTAGAGTTTAACTTGCATATTGCTGGTTCCATCAGTAACGCTGCTTTCCTTCCCCTGAGCATAAAAGACCAGATCCTTAGCAGTAACACTAGGTCGGTAAAACAGTTTGGATGCAGTTAATTTAGAAGGGAAATGTCTGCCTTCAGAATTTAAAAAGTACGTTTTAGCTATATCTCATGGGGAATGTTGAAGTAAGTTTGCAAATGTGTTCAGCTTTGTGTGACTAATTCTGTTTTGTTGAGCAGGACAAGTACAAACTAGATTTGATTCTAGTATAATGTTGATGTAGAAGTGCTGAAAGGGACTTTCAGCATAAGCTTAAGATGTGTAAGTTAGGAAAGTCTAACTTTTGTTGGTCTTCAAGCCCATTTAATCAGATGCTTGCCACATGAAAACATTCAATATGAATTAGCTGATTCTAATCAATTGATGATAAGACAAACTAAGCTGCTTCTAAATTCTGATTGAACTCTGTCAGTTTCAATTGCCCAAGTAGTTGCACATCTTTCATATAAAAATGAGGCTTCTTAAATCTTTTTGCTTGAACTACATCTGTTTTAGATCTTTCTGTTTTACCCTCTTCTCAACCTCTTATGGTGGAAACAGGACAAATGGAAAATTTAAAGTATTGACTGATGTAATGAACTATAAGCACCTTTAGAAGACCACTGAGAGAGCTGTAAGAATTATAGGTCAATGTAAGGATCGACAAGTTGCAAATCAAGTGAAGATGGTTTTGGATTAGGAGGGGTTTTTAGATGGGTTTTGGAGCAGGGAGACCTCAGCCTGAAGGTATGTTACTTCATTATGTGTGTATGTTACTTCAGCTTACACGTGGCAAGTGTTGGGACACTTTCTGTATGTATCTAATGTCTTCCTTAATTAAAATATGTTATGTGCAAAGCAACGCTGAAAAACATGGCATGTAAGCACTCCAGATTTCGATACATTAGCTGTAGAAAGTTCTCAGTGTTTCTTCTAAACTTAATTCAAATAACCATTTTATAAATAGTTTCACTGAAACCAACTATGGCACCTAGCTCAGGCAGAACTGCTTACATACTTATGCAGGATTGGACCTGTTTGGAAGCTAATATGGACTTGTAAATTGCTTTTATGACTGCAAAATATGCTGGCCTAAATTTTACCATTTTCCTATATAGGCTGAAGAACAATTGAAAATTGTTGAAGAACAAAGAAAGATTCATGAGGAGAGGATGAAACTAGAACAAGAGAGACAGCGTCAGCAAAAGGAAGAGCAAAAAATTATCCTGGGCAAAGGAAAGTCTAGGCCAAAACTGTCCTTCTCCCTAAAAAGCCAGGATTAAATTTCAACTCTGAACTCTTAAAAGAAAAAAAGAAACAAACAAAAAACAACAAAAAAAGGAAAACAAACAAAAACTTTGTATGGTAGCTTCATGTTGAAGTGTTTTTTGGTTTTTTTTCTTTCTCTCAAATTTTTTTTGTCTTTTTTGAAAGTTGGAAAGTTAGCTTGTTCTAATAGGGGCTGTGCTCTGCAATTCTTTTTTTTTTAAACTTCCATTAAGTTAAACCCTTACCAGATCATCGTTGACTTTTAGAGGGTAATCTGTTTTCATCAATTTTGTTTCTGTATTGGTGGTCTGAAGCAACTCATGTCACTTAATGAACTGTGGATGATCTGATAAGGTTTTACTGACCTACTCATCAGAGTTTGACTCTGATAATTGACAGAACTTTATACTGGGTATTGCTGACTTTTAATGTTTTTATTTTAAAGTCAGTAAATACATGAGTAAATTGCCATAGTATTACTGGACCTCTGTGGTTTATTGTTAAATCAGTGTCCTATGATACTGTCCCATTGTTGCGCTTGATGTTCCTGATACAGGTAAGGAAATAGTTTGTCATTTCTGCTATGAATACATAGAGAGTTCAGTATTGTCTCTGTTAGATTTGTTTTTATTACATTGACAGCATTCAACCAGCGTTCCCCATTGTGTAAATAAACCAATTTGCCGAATAAAGTGAAAGTCTTAAATTCGTATGTTTAAGTAAATTTTTTTAGTACACTTCTATAAACGGCTATAAGAGTGAAAATTCACATTATTAAATTCAAGACTATAGTGATATTTTTTTAAATTTTGCTTTAAACTATTGTGGCTTCTACTTATAATGCAAAATTACACACAGTAAAAAATCCCTGCAGTTGTGAATGTTATTGATGGCTGCTGCTGTTTTTATGAATGTTGGTTTTTATTCTGACAGAGACTTATTTCAGCTGTAGTATCATGTTTAAACGGCTGTTTGGCTTACTGCACCCAAACCAATACTTCCGATATCTAAACCCCTTCAGTTCACTTCATAATATAATATATTGTATAAGTTAAGGTCATTACCATATAATGAATCTGATGGATCCTAAAGGATTTAAAAATGGAAGTTTTTTCTCCCAAAGGACTGGACTGGCTAGTATATTTGAACTGAAAAACAGAAAGTGAGATTCTGTCTAAATATATTGTTTTAGCCAGAAAGCAACTGTTATACAGATCTTGAATATTATCCATTTATATATACAGGTTTTATTTTGAAAAATGAAACTACAGATTGAAAACTATATATATAAAGTTCCCCTTTTTGTATGTAATTCCTCTACCAAAACCTAGATTACTATAGCTTGTCCAGTTCTAAAACTTTCTTTTTCCTGTCAGCGTGCAACATCTGTAGTAACCATAAAATGAAAGTTACCAGTAGTTGCCTGAGCATCTGAATGCCACTGGACAAAGTTGGAAATAATTCCTGATATTTCCAATGGGTCTGTTTCTGTAGATTTAGCAAATTAAATGTGAGATCAAGTTGAATGTGCCACTGAAAGCAGTATTCAACATGCTTTGTATGAAACCGGGGCTTGGGGGCAGACTTATGTGTATCACTTTGTCCAGTATGTCAAGAAAATGTGAAGACGGTAAAATACCTACACTATTACTGTACTTAAATTTGTCTATATATTGTATTACAAAAGAAGGTTGAAGGTTGCTTAATGCATAAAAACAAAAGCTGAAGCCAAATAAATCATGTACATGACCTGTTGGCAGGAGCAGGCTGTATTTAAAGATCAACTGATACCTGTATTTCTAAAACAGAAAACATCCCCTGTTCCCTTATGAGAAACAAGCTATTAAAAGTCAATACTCAAAACAGACCTATGCAGTTTTGTTTCCTGTTCTAAAAGCAAGAAGCCAAGTAATCATACATGCAGCTGTGGTATCAAGCATTTTGTTCTGCATCACATAATTTGCTGCTAAATAGCAGCATTTGTTTTCTGCATTTAATATTGTGTAGGCTTAGATGTTACCAGGTTATTTTCAGTCCCACCTCTAGGACTATCTTGTGGACAAAATGCCCATTCCTAATGAGATTGCCCCTTCTGCCATTCCACATTTCACTACTTGTTTCTCCTTCCAGTGCCCTTTTAAAAAAAAAAAAAAAAAAGGGAAAGCAGCTAGGTCTTTGGTTTGGTCTGGTTTCATTTCCTCTGTTGCGTAGAAGTTCAGTTGGTGGAATATGCTGTCTCTTTGCTGTCCTAAGGCATTCTCTAAGTTTTAGATCTTTGCAGACCTGGTGTTGGTGAATGTTATGTTTGCATTGTTGGGTTTTCTTTTTAAAATTATTGTAGGACTTCAGAGATACTGTTGATTTCTAGGAAAATAGTGCACACAGTTTGGGAAGGGGGCAAGTTGGCATTTGATGGTAAGAACTTGGGATATTCTTATATTCCCATAGGACTTCATATCCATTTAATGCAAAGTATGTAGGAACATAGGCTGACATTTATGTAGTGTTTAAATTGTGAGCTCCTCATATGCATCTATAGGAGGATATAAACCTACATAGAGAAGGTGCTATTGGTGATTGTGTTGGGTGTTTAATTTTTATTTCATTACAGTTTGAAGTTTCAACTTCAAATTTTGGTTAGACAAGTCTTGGGTTATTCTGGGGTTTTGTGTGTTGTTGACCACCTCAGGGAGGCAGGTAGGCATTTTTGTTGCCACCTACTATGAGCAGTATTCATTTCCCTTATATGGCAACAGAAGAGATCTTAATTTTCCCAAGCACGTTCATAAATGTCCTGGATAATTATTTTAATACGAAACAGTGCATCTGTCTGGCAAAGGCAGGAGCGTGGAAGGCCTTAGAGCAGCACGCTAAACATGTGCTCTTACTTTGGAGATTTGCTAAACTGCCATTTGAACTTCCCATGTTCATTTATCATTGTTTTTCCAAGCCCAAGTGGAAAGCTAACTCCTAAGATGTATTGGAGGGATGGTATCCTTGAAGCTTAGCAAAGCAGAGACAGTTAAGTTAGTGAGATGTCTAAACTGCCAAGCAACTGCATACGTATGTATAATCTCACTAAAGTATCAAGACTTCAGCTATTCCTATCTTGTCTTGAAAAAGAAGGATTTACCTTTGATGTCTCCTTTTCTCTTGAGCTATGTGCCACCTCACACACCTCACCCTATCTATTGTCCTTCCTGACTTGAAGCTGGTATCCCCCTCTGCAATGCTATTAATATGCTCTCAGGATTGTTTTGAGTTCTGCCATTTATTGCATGTACACCAAATATGGAGGTGTTGGTTATTATTCACTTCTAACTGTATGCAGTATCTCATTAAACATTTTCAGAGCACTTGGGGTCTTAGCTCTGTCATTGCAGGGTCTCAGCTTGGTGCAAGTGCAGGCAAAATTCAAGTCAATAAACACCTTCCAGGCTGCATTACAGAGGGGATTTATTTCAGAAGAGAACTGGAGCAGCCTGTGTGCCTAAGGCTCATTCCAAGGCAGGAGGATAGGGTTGAAGTGCCTGGGTTGGTCTGGTTTCGGACTGATGCGCCAGTCTAGCAGGAGCTGAACCATGACTTTCATGCACCTCTGTTCCATTCTCATGCTGGTCCTGCCACGTGTGCCTTTCAGGGTTATACCCCTCTTTCCATCCCACCGTTTTGTTAACCTGCTTAATAGTGCCAAGCTCCTGTTGACATTTCAGTACTGAACAACCTCATGCTTGCAATCATCTTCCCTGGACTGACACTTAGAATCAAGGGTTACGCTGCCTCAGCATCAGCTCTGCTCAAAAGGACATAGATCCCCTTTGATAATAAAAGGCCAGTTGTGTGGCAGAAGCTTGATCCCAGGTCATTTTTCTTACCCCTCATATCACAGACCGTAGAATAATGTAAATAGTTTTGTTTTCAAATACTGGGACTGAGAATTGGCATTAAGTCAAACAGAGTCAAAATGCATGGTTTGGATGTATGAGTCTTCTCTGACTTATTACAAGGCTGCTTGAATTCTATGGCTGTATTTGGGAAAAGCCAAGCTCATTTTCTAAGAAGCTATGGTTAACCAAAACTATGGTTATGAAACAGACCTGGAGAAGGCAAATTAACATCTAGATATGTACTTACTCTACCATAAGTGCAGAAAATGCACTGTTGTGGTGTGAATGAAGAGCTGTTTCAAGTATCTGGCACACTTGGCCTTTTGCACAAATTATAAACAATCCATTTAAGTCAATAAGCATCAATTGTGATCATTTCTCTTTATTGAATTTAGCAGTAATTGTATCCATTGAGTTATATCTTTTCGACTTTGAAAATTGGTACATTTTCATGTAATGATGAATGATGGTGAGCTTTTCCGCTTCAAAATTTTCATGTTTTGGTTGATGTTTAAAAGAGAATCTGGGATTGTGGGCCCAATCCTGATCCCATTCAGGTTAGCTGCCCTTCGTTATAGATTTTGTAGTACCAGAGCCAGTACTATCTGTGTAGTTATTCCCCACATTACTGTCGGAAAGAAGGTGAAAACACGATTTTTTTTTTTTTTAACCCTGGGTGAGGTACAGGAAATAAAGGTTTAAGCGGTGCAAACAGCTAAGTCCCAGTTTTTCAGTGAAGGCAAGGGATAGGCAGGTCTCACCTGCTCTCTGGCCGCGCTTATCCACCCATCTGTCCATTTGTGCGTCCATCCTCGTCCGCCGAGCCGGACCGCCCGGGCGCTGGGGGGCCGCGACGCCGCTCCCACAGCCGCGGCAGGATTTCCCCCAGAAGCCTGTTCCCTGTGTGTTCGTCTGTAAGGAAACCGCGTTCCTTGCGAAACCCGAAATGTCTGCCGGGCCCTCCTCCTGAAATAGCCCCCAGAGAAGCGGCGGCCGAAGCCGATTTCTAACTTCCGAACATTCGTCGGCATTTTTGCTTTGAAATCCCCGTCCCCAACCTTTACTCTTACGTTTCTCCCGTGTCCGAGGCCCTTCTCGGAAGCGAGACGGAAAGGCTGGAGGCTGATGCAGCGGGCGCAAGGGTCGAGACCGGGGAAGGAGCGCGGTCGCAGGGCGGCTGCCCAAGGGCTCCGCGCCGCCGCAGCCCCTCAGAGCGCCGCCCGCCCCCGCCCGGCCCCCGCCTCCTGGTCCGGCCCGGCCCGGCCCTGCTCGGAACCGTAACTCTGCAGCGCTGAAAGGGCTCTGCGACCCGACCCCAGCCGCAGGGACCGGTTCCTCGGCCAAAAAGGGTGACCTGAGCCGTGTAGCCACCGAGCCCGCATTTCTTTGGATGTCTTAATCTTTGTTTCTTAGGTTATCTCGGAAACAAGTGCCCAATTTTGTCTTGTTTTTTACTGAAAAATGATTTTGTTAACGCGGATTTTTTTACTCTTACAGTGTGCATCGGTAGGATGCTGGACAGTAAAGTAAAACAGCTGTATTTGCGTAAAAATGATTAGGCACTGGACAATAGGCGCCGTGTGATATATTTAGCTACAGGAGGATATTTTCAGACAATACCAGGACTCTTCATTTCCTCTGGTTTACTTAAAGCAAGGATACGAAGAGTTAGAGGTCACAGTTTACTCACAGCTTTTACAAAACACCGCTCGTAACCTTTTGCTTCTAAACAAACAGAAGCAGCAGCATCACAAAATTGAGATAGACCTATTTTTGCATGTCTCTGTTTCTGGAAGCATTGATCAGGCTCCGTGTTTACGTTGCCTCACGACCGGCTATACACCACACATTTGCTTAAAAGTTTAATAATTAAGTACTTTCCTCCCCTCATTGGTGAAGTTCTCCTTTGATGCCCCTCGGTGTGCATAGATACCTAAGCTCCCACTTGAGTGCTAAGTTTCCGTCCCGGGAATCAGATCCTTTTCCACCAAATTGTGTCGCCGGATCTGCAATTCCTTCCTCACTGCAAATTAAATTTAATTAAGCAGTTTACTTAAAACGTATTCGATGTTTTGTCTGAAAAGCAAACTGATTTCCTTGTTTTCTTGAGTGGTAGATTTCATTAGAGAACAACCCTACACAATTAACACAAAATCTATGGGGCTTCGAGCGCGCGTCCAATTTTTTTCCCCTCTGTTGCGGGCGGGAGGAGCGGGCTCTGCCAGGCTGAAACACCCGTTCAGTTGAAAAGGGGTCGAAAGAGAACACTGGGTTCCAAAATTGATCAGGGAAATAAATTACACTGCCAGTTGTTTTCCTTATAAGAGCTTCTTGGCGTTCGTCTAAAAGCTGGACAAGCACCACCACGAAGCCGATTTTTAAGCGAATACCCATATTTCTTCAGGAATAAAATTATGCGAAATTGGCTCTTTATTAGGGTCTTTGGTAGCATGTTCTTTGCATGCCTCGACTAAAAGGTAGGGAAATGGCAGAAAGAGCGCCGTAATTTCCTGGGATTTCACTTTTAATCCTTTCTGCAGATACTATTTTGGCAAGAAGTCTCTACTGGAAGAAATTCGGTAACCCCCTTAATTTCACAGGAGCGACTATGCCATTACACCACACGTGTTTAGCTTCGGTACAGCTCTCGTTGTGGACCCCTCGTGTGTGCCGCCTCCCCAGCCCGGTACCACCTCCCGGGGCAGCGGTACCGCCGCCCTGTTTCGCTTTTGCCGGCGACTTTTGCCGTGGAACCGTGTGGGCGCCGGACCGGGCAGGACGCGGGGGAGGGTGGAGGGGGACCGCCGAGCGGGAGCGCTCCCCCTGCGGAGGGCAGCCGCTGGCCGCTAGTGGGAGCTGTGTCCCCGTGGAAGTGCCGCGGGAGCCGCGGCGTGTCGGGCTCCGAGGGCGGCGTCGGGGGTACCCGCGACCCCCGGCGCCCTCCGCACCTCCCGGGGGACCTGCGAAGCCGCGGGGAAAACACCTCCAGCGCTGCCCGCAGGTAGCTGCCTCTGGCCAGAAATTAATGATAGGATGAAATAAAAGGGCCAGGTGCCGTGTTGGTGGGATACGCGGCGTCTGAAAACGAGCTGTGTCCGAACCCTTCCCACGAATATCTAGAGGGGAAGAAAGAGGCTCTGAGCAATCGCCAGAGAAAGGGGAGGGAATCCTCAGCCGGCCCCGGAGCCCCGCATTGCCCGCCGTTCTGCATCCCTCTGAGGGGCTCGGCATGTCCGGCTCTTCTTTATTCAGTGACGGCCCGTGGCTAATAGTCGCGCAACCAGATAAACTTCGAAAACTCACAGAAGCCGTGGGAAGGGCCAGTAGGAACCGAGCGCGGAAGCACCCTCAGGCCTCCTTCCCGGCAGGGAACCCGCAGAAAGTTGTGCACGGAGCTCCGCGCCAGTGGGAACACGGCCCAGCCCTTTCCCGCGCAACGGCGCGGAGGTGGCCGCTGCCGCGCAGCGCCGGCAGTGCGCTCCCCCGGGGTGCTGCGCTCGCAGCAGCGGGCAGGGTGGTGGGGGAGCCCCGTGCCTCCGGCCCTGCCGCTGCTTCCCGCTCTTTGAACGGCAGTATACTTGGGAAACAGTTTTAGCAAAGGCTGTTTTTTAATGCTTATTTAATTTCTCCCCCCACGCCCCCCCCCCGCCCCGATTTCGCTCCATCTGGGCCCGCCGCGCCTCCCGCACAGCCCTGGTGTGAGTCACAGCGAGCGGACTGTCCGCGCACGGCGGGCAGCGGCCGCCCGCGGCGCAGCGGGGCCGGGGGGTGTTACCTGCCGGCCCGCTCGGCCGGGCTCGGCGCGGCCCCGCCCGCCGCTCGGCGGTAAGTGACAGGCGCGGCGCCCAACCAGCGCGGCGGCCCGGCGGCGGCCCTATGAGCGGCGGCGGCGGGGCAGCGGGGCCGCGCTTATATGGCTACGGCAGCGCGCTGCTGCCGGCCGCGCTCCTGCGCTGGGAGCTCGCAGCGGCGGCACCGGGGGTTGGAAGCGCCGCGGTGGGAACGACTGTGGCTGGCGCCGCTCCTCTTCCCTCGCTCCATTCCTTCTCCTCCGCCCTGGGTTGCGCGGTGGCGCAAGTCCCGCGCCCGGCGTTCCTCCCCCTCAGTCGGCCGCCGCGGCGCGCACTGCAGATCGCGCAACGGGAGAGGGACGATCTGACGCTGCGACCCCCCCGCCCCGCCGTTTTTTTGGTTGGTTTTGGTTTTTTTTTTTTTTTTTTTTGTAATCATTTTTGTCCGCCCCTGTTTATTTCCTTGCTCCGCTCCGTGGTCTTTGCCGGCGACAAGGACAGCAGTGCCCCTCGGGGAAGCCGGAGCCCTGTGGATGCGCCTCCTCGGGACTGGGGGAGCTGACTCGGAGTGGATTTATTGACTCGCGGTTGCTTCCGAGCTGCCTGAAACAGCCCGGGCTGGTGCCCGTGCGGATTGCAAACTGCGGGGACCAGTGAGAGACATACAGAAGGAATCTCCCGCCGAAGCTGTGTCCTTTTTCCCCTAACCCTTTTATTTCTCCCACCATCTTTTATTTTACCTTTTTTTAAATATATTTTTTTGTTTTACTCCTTTTCACACGAGCCTTAGACACTGTGAACGCGTATGGCGCTCTGGATCCAAATGGGAGTTGGCAGTTTGAGTGGCATCTTCCAAGGCAGCCGGGAGACCCCCACTAAGAGGAAGGACTGAGGCGTTTGCATTTTTTTGCTATTGCTGTTACTTCGGAGGTAGCTTGGATCTGACCTCTCAGGAGATATCCCTACGTGCGAGTGGCATACATGACTCAGTAGATCTGCTTGCAGCTCTCGCTAAGTGCATCGTCGACTCTTACCGTGTGATTTTTTTCAATTTTTTTTTTATTACTCTTTTTTCCGTATCAGTCGTCCCGGCTGTTGGGATACCGGGCACCCACCCTGCTGTTGCTGCTCAGGTGCGTGGGAAGGCGCACGGCGGAGTTGGCGAGGCTCCGGGGAGGGACTCGGTGCCGCCTGCGACCATGGCAGCGCGGAGGCGAGATGCCTCCGCCTGGAAGTACTGCTGGGGAGCCGTGATGGTTTTATGCAGAACTGCACTGGCGCGGTCCATCGTTTTAGACCCCATATATTGGAATTCCTCTAACCCCAAGTAAGTTTCCATCCCGCTCCCGCCCGCCGACTCCCCGGGGGCCGGAGCTGTCCTCCGAGGGCGGGGGAGGGACGGGACGGTGCCGCAGGTCGGCCCCGGCCGCCGGGAGACACGGGGACGGGGCGGGGTGTACTGGCGGTGAGCAGCGGCGGCGGCGGGGGACTCCGGCCGTGGCTGGCAGCGGGATCCGGCCCTTCCTGGGGCGGGTGTTCCGTGTGACGGCGGAGCTGCCCCGCCGCCCCTTGCACCCCGGCGGGAGGGTCTCGGGAGGGAGGGGAGGCCGGGCCGGGTCGGCGGACCGGGAGCGGGCTGGGGTGTAGTGCGGCGGTAGCAGGATTAAACCTGCGGGCAAGGTCCGGACTCGCCCGGGCTGGAGCAGCGGAGGAGCCGGGCTGCGCTGAGCTGCCAGGAAAGGGTGATACTCTCCAACTTCTCCGTCTGCAGATGCAAACTCATCCCATTGACTCCAGCGAAGTTACATCTGCTTGTAACAGGGCTAAATTTGGTTGAGGAGTTGATGGTATCAAGGCACATGTCAGTGAGTAATGAACTAAGCATTACCCATCACACAACAATTTAGTGTCATTCTTCATTAACAAACCCAGGCAAAAATGTACATGCGTTCCCAGGACCTCACTTTTAAAGCTCACTCTTAAAATAGATGTGTTATCTAAAAAAAAAAAAAAAACCGCCAAACCCAAAAAAACAAAAAACCATCCTCTTTACTGAAACATACAAAATTATTGCTATTAGAAAGAGGAACTTTTTGAAAAGTGAGCTGTCCTTCTAAAGAAAAGTCTGAGGCAGTGGTGTAAAGCTACTTATACTTCTCTTTTGTCTCCTTGGATTTTTGACATACAAAATGGAAGTTGGCTTTGTTCACTTGTGAGATCCTCTGAACCTTTGTGATTAGAATCACTAGTCTGAAGAACAAAAATCACGATAGGAAGAAGTAATCTCTAGTGAGTTAAGGGAATTTTAAAGCAGAAGTGGATTGAAATTTTTTTTTGTATGTATGCTTTATCTTCAGTTATATGTGTATATATATAAAATCAAACCATATGCAATGTGTTAATTGAAGTTAGAATTTCCCATTAAGTCCAGTAAGTACATGTTTTCTTTTCCCGGGGGAGTTTGTAGAGGAAATGTTAGGTGGTGATGAGACAAGTATGAATGGAGTATTTCCTGGATCAGGGATTAATCCTGCGCAGGTGGCAGGATCTCTGGGAGTTTGAGGAAGATTTTAAAGTTTGAGTTAGGAGTACCACCTCGAGTTTACCAAGTAGCCTTGCCTTACATTCATTATTATCTACTGTTGTTTTCACTGAAGGAAAAAAAAAATCACCACAGATTTCTGCCTGTATTATTTTTTAATACTTGCTCTGCTTCTCTTTACTGAGAAGTTTCTTCATCTTTGTTAAAGAAAAAGAATCTAAAAAAAAAAAGAAAGAAACCGGCAGGAGCGCTGTGGGTGGCTCAATTTCGAGTCTTTATTTGTAATATTGATTCACAAATGCTTATTTTGTATATGCACCAGGTGGGAAGCCTGTTAAAATTAACTTTATCTCTAGTCACTGGTTCATCACTTCCATGATGCTGCATGGTTAAAGCCTTTCTTTGGCTTAAGAAAGGCACGGCATCACATCAGAGGATAAAGCGGCCTGGCCGGTTATAAAGCGGGCTTTATAAGGCTGTTTAGGCTCTCGAAAGGCAAAGGCTGAGAGCTGGGGTTGCATTGCAGGAGTGGGCCTGCTGTGCTGGTGGAAAACAGCCTTGGCTCGGCCTAGGAGGGAGGGGAATGCTTTTGCATCCTAGCCCTCGCTGAGTGTATGCCTACAGAGGTCACTCTTCCAAAGCAGAAGAGCCGGCTGCTCGGGGCTCTCCTCTGCCAGCCCCAACCTGCTTTCGCTTTTTTTTTTAGCTTACCTTGATCGCTTTTATTAGCCATCAGTGAAACGAAAGGATCCGAGCAGCTGAATTCAGCCCATCTCACAGAGCCTGGGGATATGCTTCTTTTGTGAAACACGATTTGTGTTTCCATTTAGTTAACTCTAAACTGTTTGATTACAAAAAAGGTTTGAATGTTGTTAATGGTAGATCTAATGATAATATCTAATTACTTTTTCAACTTAAATGCGCGCTTAAAAATAGGTTGTGTTGCTGATGTAATTGAATTTTCTTGAGTGATTCATTGAGGCTTAATCACCACAGTGAAGAAGTACACTATTAAAATTAGTCTTTTCAATTGCTGGGGCTAGTGATTTATAGGCCTCTTGGAGGCCTGGAGTTTGAGGAGGCTTGCAAATGCATTCCTCATACTGCTGCTGGTGAGGCTGCTCCACTTCTCAGAGCAGGATTTCTTGCTAATTCTTCTCACACTTGTTTGCCTGAAGGATCCTGAATAATTTCTCCTTAGATAAGGTTGTCCTCACTCTGAATTCAAGCTGAATGTTAGCTTGGGAAGTAAAGCTGTTGAATAGATCTTGGCATGGTATAATAATAAAGCTCCTTTCTAGGTTTGAAATAATAACTGTCTTTCGTGCTGGTTAATTTATTCAGGGAATCTGTGCATTTAACTCTGTTGAAAGTCTCAACACATAAATCTACTGAACTGGTAGGCAATTAAATGGTGGGAGAAGTTGTTAGGTTAATATAAAGTACGAAATAATAAATTTTAGGTTAAGGTGAACATATAAACTGAATTGGTTTTGCACTGAAGTCTAGAGGTTATAATTTTTAGCAGGTGGCTGGGATGGAGAGCACGCGGTAGCTACTTGAACACACAGCTCTCTCCCCTGTTTCCCCCCTACCTCTTTAGAGATCTGCTTTATTGCCTTGACCAAATCACGAGATTGAAGTGACCTCCATAAAATAATTATGCCTGTGACTTTATTGCTTGGGAGGCTAAACATCATTGTTGCAGATGGTCTAGGTAGACCTTATAGACTTATCATCTGAAGAACTTTAGGTCACCTGATCTTGAAAACACAGAGGAAAAATTACACTAGGTCTAACTCCTGTTGACACTTTTTAACGGGAGACTTTCTGCCTGTGTTGTTTCTGCCAAGACAAACAATGTATGCAGATAGCATGGATTACCTCAGTTTCACCTCACAAGGGCTCAGCACTGCCTTTGACATGCAGGACCACACGTAATGTTATGGGGTGCCTTTTGGTGAAGCAGTAGGGAAATCTCATTCAAAAAAGCATCGCTTATGTCTAAGTGTCACTATTTCCCTGTGTGCTATAGGCTGGGAAGCAAGGCGGTTCTCCTTAGTGACATGTGGAAGGTTATCCACATAAGTGGTGCCTTTGACACTGATTAAGTTAGATTATATAGCTGTTTTTCTCTCCCTCTGATAACCAGTTATATATGGGATATTTCACAGCCCGCCTCTGAATGAATGCTAACATGTCAGAAACTGATAAAATAAACTACAATTGATGACCCTGTTAAATGTTCTATTCAGTAGCATACAGACTAGTCTGCTTCTCATTGTGTCTGAAATTCTTATTTTTGTAGGTAAACAAATGCACATTCACTACCGATTGAATAGCCCCTTGAACTATGCTCTGCAGTTTGCATTTGGGTTAATCTTGTCTGTTTTAATACAGAGAGAAAAAAAGGAGAAAGCACCAGGGGTGGAATTGTTAGTGCTTTCACATCCACATTCCTCACATTTTGTCAGGATGATAAACTGTAGGTAATGGACAGCCCTTGTTTCACAGGACGGGCAAGCCAGCCAGAGCACAAAGAGCTTGCTAAAACGGTATCTCACAACATGTTTGGGAGCCTCTCAGCTAGACAAGAATTTATTTGGGAGTCCTGTGCTGTGGGACTACACTTTCTAGCCTAAGCAATTACAGCTTCAAGCTGAAGAAACAGGAGTGGAAGGTTAAAATGGTTTAAACACATGCTCCTAAATTGTACCCAAAACATAGCTGTTGACACTTGGCGTGCTAATACATGGAGCAAGTGGTGGCTTCCAGTCAGTCCATTTGATAGCTCTAGCATTTGTAGCCAGGTCTCTGAAGCACAAGTGAATTAGGAAAATGAATTCAGAATAAACTGAAGGCCAATTTCTTGTTATTTTCCCCATCCTTTTTATATGTAGAGTATAATTGCTATATTATTTATAGCAATTATCTTAAAGCATGTTATCTGTAAGCTGTGTTACGTTATTTCACTTTGTTTAATGAAGTAATTGCCTTTAGAAAGGCAGTGACTAAAAGTCATGCTAAAATCACTTAAGTTCTCCCTCTTCCCACACGCAGAATGCCTCCCTCTCCTTTCTTTTCTTTTTTTTTCCTTTTTTTCTCTTCCCTCTTTTATTATAAGGAGATCACATTGCTTGAGGTGTGACACTCTGGATCCTCTCAAATTCGGTCAAGGTTCCTGGCATGGGAAATCAGGAGTGGAGGAGCTGAGGTGACTGCTCTGACACGCTGGCAAGGACAGGCCTTTCAGCCCTGTGCAGCAGCCACAGGCAGGCCTCCTTTGGGGACCTTTTTTTCCTTTATGATCTAGTCTTCATGCACCGTGCAAACCTGCAGTACTTGAAATTGCTTGTTGCAAATGAGAAGAAAGTGTTCTTCTGAGAAAAAAAAAAGTGATTAAAATGTTATTCATGTGTGCCTAATGTCTGCCTTGGCTGCTGACATAAAGAAACCTGTTTTTCTGGTCATTTATCATACATCTACATGGATTTGCTTATGAGCTCATTCTTTGTGAGGCGTTGTGAAAACTTACATAGGAATGTTAAACTGCTTGAAATATTTTGATTAAAATACTCAGTGCCACAGAATGTAGACTTTTAACTAAGACACTGTTGTCTTGAGGGAGGGGAGGTTTTTTTTGGGGTGGTTAGGGAAGGGAGCAGCAAGGGAGAAGAGTTTGTGGAGGAATTGCATGGAAAAGCAGAGGAAGGGAGGATGGCAAATGGACAGTGTTAGAAGAGCTTGGAAAAAACTCCTGTGGCTTCATTGTCTCCTTAAAGCCAGAGAACACAAAGACAAATGCAGTTCAGCCTTTCTCCCATGATGGAAAATGTAAACCGTTGACACAGCTCCCATGTTTAACTTGTTTAATTCTCATTTTAAATTCAGTACTATACCAGCCGTGTGAACTCTGAAGATTTCTTTAGTAATCCATTTTGTAGTTCCGAATCAAAAACAAAGTGAAAAGGTCTGACACAATTTGCTTTTATTTTTAGGCAAATCAACCCTGGTCATAGTTAATAAGGGGATTACAACCCAGACTAGGTCTTTACAGATGTAATG
This sequence comes from Corvus kubaryi, assembly GCF_017639235.1. Lineage (NCBI taxonomy): Eukaryota > Metazoa > Chordata > Aves > Passeriformes > Corvidae > Corvus > Corvus kubaryi. Next base: position 108,061 of record NW_024581962.1, read on the forward strand.
TAAATCAAGGGCAGAGTATAAAGAAACTGATCCCTTTTGATTGAAGTATGGTAAAAAGGCATAGAGAAACTAGCAGCAGTAATCTGATTGTATGGCAATAAAACCACCATTTTCTGTCTTTCAGATAAAAATAATGTGGTAAATCCATGCAGTTCATAAGATGTAAAGGCAGATAAAGGGTGATGCCATGGCAACATATAGATTAGCTTGATGTTAGAAATGAGACGTCTCTGAAAGGGGTGTTATAAACTAAGGGCCTTGCTCCGGGCTGTAAGGTATTATGTGAGAACTGCACAAAACTTGGGGGCCGGGATTAGGAACTATGAAAGGCCTACTTGTGGCTTGGGGTGGTTGGAGCGGTGAAGAAAAGCTGCTCAGTTCTTGCTCATTGGTGGTGTATAATATGGTAAAGATAGATTTCATTTACTGCTTTTTGCCAAGATGGGGGCCGATTAAAACTCGAGATGGCTGCAATTGTGAGGTGTGGAAGATTTTCCTTTTTAACTCCTGCCCTAGCAGCAGCCTTTCTGAAGAATTGGCTGCGCTTGGGGTTTGTTGCCTTAATCTATTTGGGCTTCGGGCAGGAGCATGCTGGCAAGGCACAGAGAACAGAGGGGATAGGTAGGACTGGGGTTATCTGGAAGGAAAACAGAGACCTTTTGATTTCAGCTGTGTTTTAGTTTGTGGTCTCCATCTCGCACTCCATGGGAGCAGCAAAGATAAACATGCTGCATTGTCTGTGCCTCAGCCAGGTGATACTTCAGCATCTCTTGTGTTTCCTATCCTGCAAAAATATAAAAGAAGAAAAAAACCAAAAACCCCCAAAAAACAACAACAACAAAAAAACCCAACAAAACCCGAACAACCACAAACAAACCAGCATCCATTCTTATTTACCAGTCAAGCTGCAGATAACCGAATGGCTCTGGCTCAGTCTCTAGGTGGTGTTTATTTCCAAAAGGCTGGCTGAAATCTAGAAATGAATGAGATAAGCATCTGTCTCCTCCCCATTCCCCTCCTCCTCCCCGGACAGCTTACAATCACTGGGATGAGTTTGCTGTTAGCCCCTTGAGTTCAGCCGGCAGACAATATAGCTATTGTTTCATCACTTATTTTAAGTGATCCGCAGCTGTAAAGGTAGTAAATACCTCTTCTAGTGCAGCTACTTGGATGTGGTTTTCCTTGCTTTTTCTCTTAAGGAGCCTTTAAATAGTTAATACTTGCTTTTCTACCCAACTGACAACCCTGAACGCCCACAACTTAAAGTCAGTATTACATTGCAAATCAGGGGTACGATTCAAATGAGAAATATCTACTTTATTGCCTGTTCATTTGTCTGCGAAAAGGGGAGAAGAAAGCACTCTGCATTTGTTAAGCGCAGTCTAGACACAAGGGGGAAAAACACCGAAGCCTGCAATAACAGTTGTGTCTTTCTTCAGTGGGAATGAGCCTGGGATGAGCTCGGCAAAATGGAATTCATGCTGTTTGTTTGGCAGTGGTTGGACACTTTTAAAGTGGATTGGGTGTTTTGTTTGTTTGTTTGTTTGATTATTCCAGGGTTTTTTTTTATATAAAGATGTTAATTACATGCTTGAATTTATCATTCTTACCCTATCCCATAGTATGCTGGAAATCTTCAGAATTCTGACTGAAAAGGGAACTCCAGACCCCAAACTGTCAAGCTGCTGATGCTGATGTGATTTAACAAATGAAAAATAAATGCATATAGGGAGCCGGACAGATTGGCAGAATATACAGGGCCTGAAGTGCTCAGATGGGTTTCCGGTCTTGAAATTTAACCTTCACAAATCTCTAGCAAAAGGTCCAATTCATTTGCTGAAATTCTCCAAAGCGCAGGGGCAACCTCATCTAATTTACAGGCCGGTCACATCCAAGCACCTTGCATTCTGCATTTGACAATGATTGCTAATGGGCCATTCAACTAAAGTATTTGCTTGTTAACAGGGAACAGAGCATGATAAATGTCCAGCAAGCTTGCGGCCTCCTTCAGCTTTTCAAATGCAGACTGGTGCATATTTATGGCAGGCAAATGACAAAGGGGGAAGCTGAATTACTCTGGCCTTATGCTTTCTGTTCGAACAAGGGTTAAAGTAATTAAAGAAATAATGCAAAAACCGATGTCCTTTGTTTGCCCACCATTATCCAACGTTTAGCTTTCGAACCTGCCTGTCATGTCACATTTCAGAAAATGTCACAGATAAGGCCGGACAGGTTTGGCAGGGCACAGGTAGAAATGGGGAATCATCTATGGAGAGCATCCTGGACAGTGCACCCCAGCTCTTCCTGCGTCCAGAGTCTTTCCCCGCCAGGTTCCCCCCTCCTTAAGGAGTTTTCACTGATACAAACTCGAAGGTGTATTTTAAAACAGAGATTTTGCAGTTTGCACTCCTGTTCCCTAAATGGGAAAAACACTCCCGAACACTGAAGAGTGGACAGGCTTTGAGAAAACGTGTACACTGAGCTCAGTATGTTTCTGGAAGCCAAGTATGAAAATAAAATGGCAGAACAAAAAACAATTTTGCATTGCTCCTTCACCCCCAGATAGATCTTGAGACCCAAAACGATAAAATGTGCACACAGAAATTTCCTCAACTTGCAGTGTCTTCAGTGTCATTTTGAATTATCTGGGTTGGTTTTTTTTTGTTGTTGTTACCATTTTTGTCCTTGTAAATTCAGGTTTAATCTTAGCCTATCTAGCTTCTGTTCAACTTCATGAAAACACCTCCAGTGGTTTCAGTGAGTACTGCAAGTCCTGCAAGCCTTCAAGGGCTTTACATTATGATTATTTTTCATTATAGGCAAAATTGAAATTTTCTTGTAATGAAAAAAATCTATTGTTTAGGAAAGAGAACATACAGATATTTTTTTTTTTTTCTGTTAGCTGTGATGCAAAGAACTTTCCTTTGATGTGATTATATACATTGTCAAAGACAGCAAATAAGGGCAGGACCTCTATCTTTTTTGGCAATCCTGGCCAGCCAACACCCAGTGTTTATTGCGGTATCAGCATGATAATTATAATGCAGCTGATTTAAACTTTGATGTAATAGTCTATGCTTTCTTCTGGTTTTAAACATAAGTTCCAAGCCAAAAAAGATAAAGGCTGGTAGAGGACTGTGTTGCTAGGTGAATCATTCCTCATGGATGACACATACATAACTATAAGATGGGTTTCCTACCTATAGTGTTCTTTTAAAATGTCTCATGGGTGATGGCTAAAATAGGATTTACAAAACTTTATTTGGTACAATCAGAGCTTTGTACTCTTTAAAGAAAAGTCAAGTTTTACACATGTCAACGGAAAACAAGAAATTATTTGGCTTGTTTTACACAGCAGGATAGGCTCGATGGTGAAATGATAATGTTAGGCTGAAAAATTTGTGATGCTGCCAATTGCTTCTCACTGTTTTCTTACTTTTTGTTTGAATAGGGCATTTATTTAGATACCCAAACCAGAGAACAGCGGTGGGAAAGGTGAACACTGCACTGTAAAGGGAAATGCGTTTTAAAGCTAATAAGAGTGATTTGAAATTTTATTATCATTATTATTATTGTTAGTTAAAGCCCAGTCTCACTTGAATGCTGTTTATTTTGGATTGGGAGTTCTGCCAGACTCCAGCCTGTCAGAGTTAAGAAGACTCAAATCAAGCCCAGGCCTATTTCTGCAGCAAACGGGAATCCTGGCTCCTTGCCTGCGGATTCATTCAGGAAGACCCATCTGGCTTTTGATGTTCTGCAAGTTTGAAGCAGTTTGTTTAAGGAACCTATGCAGCAAGCACTGGTGGAAGCACACATAACTGCGCTTCTTCTGACTCCTCGAGTGGTGCATCGTTTCGCAGTTTCATTTTTGCTTGGTGCTTGCCATCTGCTTACCTACTGCCTGAGCAGCAGTTGGTTTCTATACCTGACTGGATAAAAGTGTAAATTTGGAGTTGGGAACATCTTGACTCCTTTTGAGGATTTGCAGTCCCGTAGCATTCTCTGTCCACACTTGAGTTGCTTTCTTCATGTTTAATTAATTTCAGTTTAGTTCAGAAGCAGTATAGCTTAATCACTGCACAACACTTGACCTTCAGTTTTTTGGGGGGTTTCTTTTTCCAGGGTATGGCTGAGCTATATAGATTAGCTGAACAGGGAAAGTCACATTGGCAGACTGATTACTTCACTGCCTGAAAAATACTTAAAAGGTGATTTTTAGTGATAATCATTCTTTCTATCAGACAGTTTTCAGGCACCTCTTGAAGAAAACCAAAAGCCAAATCTTAAATTTATAGCTTATTGTAGTCTTCCGTTCTGTGGATCAATGTGTGACACCAGGGCAAGCAGGACTGCACTGTGCTCCTACAGTGTGACTTGGGAAACTATCCTTATTCAGAAAAGCTCATGTCGAGCATGTGCTGAATGCTGAATATTTCTGCTGAAGCAGGACAAATTAAGCATGAGCTGTCTTGAAGCAAGGCCAGTGTGAAGAGGTTTTTTGGGGTTGGACAAATACAGGTCTCTCCAAGGCTTCGTTGTGTTTTTTTAAATCAGAAAATAATGTCAGAAGCTACAGCCCTGTCTGCATTTGGAAAGAGATGTACAGCTTGCCGATAGTCAGTGTATCCCTTGTGCCAGCTGGGACCTCAAGCAGATCCATCAGCTGTGCCTCTGGAGTCTGGCTGCACAGGTAGCTCTGCTTCAACTGATTTTTTGGTGCTTTTTTTAGCTTAGTCTGGTGTAATTCCAGCAGCACATTTCTGCTGACAACTGATCACTGGATGTGACCCGGCTGTTCCCAAGAGCCCAGGTTTCACCCCGCAAGAGAGGGCCTGGTTTATGAGGGGTGCACTGGCTGAGCCTCCCTGCAGTAGAGGCTGAACCAAATGTCAGGGTCTCATGAGTGCAGGGCAATGGGTTAAAACTGAGTGGCAGGATCTCCTGTTGTCCCCAGCTTTCTGCTGAACTCCTCCAATGGACTCTTCCATCTGGGGCAGGGATCCCAGTTGTGTCAAATACCCTTTTGGAAGATTACAGAAGTTTTTAAACTACTCCAGTGTCAGTTTAGCTTCATTTCAGAGGCTCAGACCTTGTAGTGGGCCAAAAGCTGTTTCTTCATAGGTCAGATATTACTACTGCCTTGAAGGCGGCTGTGGCCACCTGGTTTTATTCTGCTTCTGCACGTCAGTCAAACCTTGGAAAAGTTGGTACTTCGTGTAAGAACACAGGATCTCTGTGCTTGTGAGTGGCTGAATCTTGGGTTTCATGTAAGAAGCAAGTGCAGACTGATTGTAGATCTCCCATTTGGATTTTTGCTCAAGGTCATTTTCTCCTTGGCATAAAAATGATTTGCCAAAATAGGTTTGTTGTACAATTCTGTTACTGATTTGGCATAACTTTTCCTGAAAGTTGTGAGTTAACAATTTGTTCTACTTCCAGTGTTTACTTATGCAGGCAAATGGTATGCAATAATATATTTTCTAGCAACTGCAAAGCAGATGAAATTTTGTCTTAGAATTGGAGATATAATCACCGATTATTAATGTCTCATCAACTAACAAGACAGTCCCCTCCCTCTTTTATAGACTTTGCTTGGAGCATGTCTTTGAAACAAGACTGTACAGGTGTGAGCAAACTGTAGTTAAGAGAAGGAAGACTGCAAACTTTGATTGGCATCCTTATATTGTGGCTGACATAAGACATTTGTTTTTCTAAAAGGAATGGTAGAGAAGAGCACAGAATAGCATAGCAGTAGAACAATCTGGTTTGCACTTTTCAAAAAGTAGTTCTTTGGCAAATGCCAGCTGCTCTCTGTTAGCTTTCTATAAGCAAAGGCTTTAGTGAGTTGTGTAAGACACACACATGGTTTGGTTTGACTTTCTGTTCCATGCTAACTCCTGCTCTGCATCTTTTCAATAAAGTGCCATCTCTTGGGTTTGGCACACCCAGCCTCTGTGAGCACAAGTCAAGTAGAGCAGGGGTTTTGTGTTATGCTGAATTCATGGCACAGATTTTTTTTTTTATTATTTTACTTCCTTTTTTATTTTTTTTCCCAAAATTCAAACCATATAAATACCTGATTATCTTTGCCATGAGAGCAAAGAACTACTTTAATATTCCCAGTAGCATATTTTGAACAACAACGATTCTTTAATTAAAACAACATTGGTCTCTTCCTGTATTTCATGGCTAGCAAATGAGAGAAAACACCAGTGTTAATATCAAAGGGAGTCAGTTTTCATTACAGTAATGGTTCAATTGTGCAATGCTGTAGGCACTGAAATTTAATATTATTGTGACTTGTATTGTAATTGTAGGATGACAGAGGAAAATGGATTAAGTTTAAATGTAAGTGTACACAGCAGCACATGGACTTTGTCAAATGGCAGCCGAGGATTGGTACAGGATGGGTCCCCCTCTGGCTCTGTCATAATGAATTAGTATTTTGTAAATAACTGGCCACTAGACTATAGATTTATTACCTTTTGCAGATCTATGTGGACACACACAGACATACGTCGATTCTGTACTGACTGTAATTGCAGTGCGGAGTTGCAGAACGGGTTTATGCCTGTAGGCTTGCAGGGTATTTGAATGTCTAGGCTTCTTGTCTTCACCTTTCATGAAAATATTCTTGTCTGCCAGTTTGTGAAGTTTTGTTCTGAAGGATACACCCATCCTTTTAGTTCAGGCATTGCTAACGTATGCATGGCCTCAGACTGGAAAGCCCTTTGTCATCCTGATGAATAAACCGAATTCAAGTTGCAGATGATCTTTGCTTTAGAAAATTATGCTAGAGACAACTAGTGTTAATGAGCAATATCCCCCTCTTTTCCAGTTGCCCATAAACATGCAGATTACAATGGAAGACAGTAATTTAAACCATCCATTACTGATCTCTTCCATGGAAGATAAAGGACAATGCAAGCTAGATGTTTCATTTGTTTGCAGTGTAGGGAAGTGGAAGATGTCCCTAAAGCAGTGACTGATAGTGTATTAGTGACTAAACCATGATGCCCTGTCGTTTTACCCCGTATCTTCACACTGTTTCTCAGATGTATGTTCACATTGAAACCTGTTCTAATGTTAAAGTGCAAAAGGGGGCAGTAAAGTGCTATCCAAAAAAAATGTTTATTTTTATGGGTACTTTTTGTGGCAAAAGTTGCATTTCTCAATCGGCTTATAATCGCCGATATTGAAGTAAGGATCACAAGAATATCTTCTGTTTGAAAGGCTTACAAATGTTGCCAAAGCATATCATTAAGTGTTGTGGAAGTAAAATTTGTAACATTTTGGCTTACAAATGTTGCCAAAGTGTATCATTAAGTATTGTGGAAGTAATGTTTGTCCTGTGTATTTCCACGTACTTCTGTCCTTGAATGGAGCCCTGAAACATGCTACATATTTGGAAGGAATCAAAGGCAGGAAACTTTCCTCAGATATATTTAGGACACAGCTATATGAAGCACTTCTGAAAGAATTCCAACTTTGCTAATCATCTCTGATTCTCATGTTGTGCATTACTAGCACCACGTTTCTGGAAAAAGCAAAATGAAAAGAATGCTGAGGCTAGGGGTTTCTGCTTGAAGTACTGAAGTGTGTAGTGGTGGCATGGGTCAAGAGTTGGGCTCTCATCCAGACCCGCATGCATGCATGTCAAGAGGTAACTAGAAAGAGCAGCTAATTACAATGCACCTACTGAGTGTTTTTTCTTTCAGAAATTCCTCAGAATAAGCCATTTATACAGACTGGCTGCTGCTTTCCACTGCAGCCACTTGCAGTTTTTAAACTCTACACAGAAAGCACATTTCTGCTGAAGTGAAATTAAATAAAAAGGAGAATGTGCCTGTGTGTTTCCATGCTTGTGCATGGAGCAAGTGAGCAATGATTCTTTCTATTTGCTGAAGCTGAGTAAGTCCAGCACTGTTGTAAGGTTCATATTTCTGTAAATGCTGATGAAATGTTAATATAATACACTTTAAAATAGAACATTGGTCATATTCATCCTTTTTTTTTTTTTTGCTCCTTACTTAGAAGACTGGGTGAAGCACATTAGTGGTTCTTTTGTGGTAACAGGAATTGATTTAGTAAATGGATCAGAATTCTCTAGTGCTTTAAGTACTTTAAGCAGAGCAGTAATGGCTTTCTGCATATAATACAAAAAGTTAATTGCTATTAATAGTGCCTTATGTGGAGGTCATGTATGAAAACGGAATATAATATCTGTATTTTTTGGAAAAAATGCTTAGATTTAGTAAAAGATTGGATTGTATACTTTTCAACATTTCAAGCCTTACCCTTGCAGTAAATGTTCTGAGTCAGGTTTCACATTCTTGTGCAAAAAACCCATTGCACAGGAAAAGACCAATAGGTGTTTGCTCTCCAAAGTTTTTTAAGGCAGGGAAAAACATGCCTGACTTTTACACGGGGAAAAACAGGCGTTCATTTTTGCACTCTGGATTTACTGGGGGTGAAGGGGTAATACACAAGTTGGTTTGAAAGTTTTAGTTACGTAAGTGGGCTTTTTGCTTTTTTCTGCGAGTGAGAGCCAAAGCAGCAAGGGAAAGGCCAACTTTCCAGCAAAACTAAACCACCTCTCGCAGGCGGAGATGACATCCGATAGATACACTGCCATACAGCAAAACCCTTCTGGCAGCTGCACACTAGGCGGCTGAAGGCAGGACGCTGCCTTGGCTCCGCATTGTGGGCTGGCGAGAGGAGGCTCTTGGTGCCCCTGCGTCCGTGGTCACTCCCAAGATGCCATGATCCCTACCTGAGATGACACGATTCCCTGGAGAGGGACTGCTAAGCAACCTACCTCTGCTGGAACCGAGGACTGGGGTAGCCTTGAAGGGGAGTCTGTGGCATTTCCTTTGGCTTGCTTACTCTTTGTGAAGACCGAGGTCACATTTGTAACCTCGTACATCACAGCTTTTAAGGAACCAGATTTTCTCTTTGAGTGTCTCCAATACGATGTGTTTGGTGCTGGGTTGCAGGCAACCTTCTGTATACGTGAAGGGTGAAAGGGGTACAGTTTTGCCAAATATCACATTTTAGCTGTGGGGTTTGTGCTCTCTCAAGTGCAAGGCACCTTTAGACTTGTGATGATTCTAAGCTGAGTGGAATGAAAAAGTGTCTGTATTTCTGCAACAGCGCTAGTCATAAGAGTTTTTTGTTGAAGGAAGCTCGTGACAGATCTTTCTAAGAGACCAGCTAGGGCATTTTCTGATGTGTTTGGAGACGAATGGTGTCTGTGGGTGTCTCTGTACAGTAGAAGCTCTGTGCCTTTAGAACTGTGATGTGATTGTGCAATTTGACTGTCAAATCCTGCAGGTCTATGCAAAAAAATATTTCCTTTGGGGGAAGCAGATGCACTCTTAGCCCATCCTTAGTTTACATGTATTAGAATGCGCTTGTTGTATTTTAGTTTTTTGCTAAAAGTAGTGCGATGAATGGATAAATGAAATGGCTAAAATTTCATACATGTTCCTAATTCCCTGTCCACTAAAAATTTTGAGAAAATGTAATAATGCTACAGAATCATTCTTGTGTAGGTTATTAAGATTAACATACTGCATCGTTTTGCCCTACTGAAGTTGATGGAAGTCTTGCAACTGATGTCAGTAAGAATAGGTCCAGGAAGGGCATCGAGAACAGTGCCCATTTGCATGGCTGCTTGAGACACTTGAAATGGTGGCACCACTGATGTGTTGTGTCCAGCGCTGTGATTAAAACAACATAAAACCTTTACCATTCCCTTTTTCAGTGCACTGCAAGCATTTGCCCCAGGGTAGTCTGAAAGAAGATGGGCTCCTTTGGAGGTGAGGAAGGGTGAGGAGAATGAGGTACCCCAAACCCTAGGATGGAGATCAGCTGTAGTTTCAGGCGACTGCTTCAAAGCATTTATGAGTTTACTGCAGGTTTTATTGCAGGGGAACCTGAACATACATTTTTCCCTTACAGTAGAAGTGAGAAATACAGGACTTGCTACTTTACCAGCTTGTGTTACAATATTTTATAATTTGGCTTTGTATAATGTGGTACTTGCCATTAAAGATCTTAAGGGATGAGCGTGAATATATTTGTTTATTTATTTGTTTGAATTCCATTTAGTTTCTAGCCTGCAAGTCCCATTAATGCTAGTAACCTTACATGAATAGTTTCATCAACTTTGTGGAAAAATGTTACATGTAAATAAAGGTTAGCAGATTAAACTTCTTAAATTTTATTTAAATTCAAAAACATCCCTATTTAGCATGTTGTATAAAACTTTCCTGGAGTATTAAAATGATTTAATAAGATTGCACTGGTAAAGAAAAGTAGCTTCCAAAACTGACTTAAAAGAATTTTAGTAATATGAAATGCTATACTTTTTTTGCTCTCATAGTTTCATTTGCTAGTCTGTGTATAAAGCCAGTCTGTCATCTTGCTGTGTCACACTATGGTATTTTTTCTTGCAAAGATTTCACGTAAGTGGTGCCTTTTTTCCTTGCAAAATTATGTACCCATTTTCAGACAGACTCTACATTAATCTTTTTTTTATGAAGCTTGTTTTTCTGTCTGTCCACAGCAGTTACTGGTCCTGTTCTCATTGAATTCATGTTCACTTAATCTATTTAAACTGGAGTGAGATGAGTCCTATAAAATTACTGCTTCAGCACAAAAAGCAGCTGAGTGTGCACATGGCATATTTTTGTACATGGTCTTGAAGCTGACAAAAACTAACATGAAAGTTTTGCACAGAGCGTTTGCAGAGAGCTCTGGTCTGTGTTTTGGATTTTATGTGGTTCAGTGTTTTTCGGAATCAGGAAACTGATTTTCATCATCATGAAACTGCTACTTCACTGAAATCACTACCATTTTCCTGAAACTTATATTGGCCTTGCATCAAGCTGGTTGGACTTTTGCCTTGCTTAAATATTTCTTCTGTGGACAAAGTGATGTTCAAAATATGAATGTTGTTATTTTCTCAAAAGTCAGATGATTAATATATATACTATTTAATAACCATTCTTTTTAAACAGTAAGAACTTGTACGTGGAATGTAATTCTGTATTCTGTTTCAGTTTGCAGTTTTACAAGTAACGGACTAACATACTGTGTTATTAGTATTCATGATATTTCCTTAATAAAAGTTTTCAATGAATAACCATAGTCAGGCTGGTAGTTAAACTTCATAAAGTTAAGTGGGTAGGATTCCCCAACAGTAGGTTTCAGGCTGCATTTTAAGAAGCGTCTTGATTGTTCACATTTTTAGGATTATTTTTGTGACATTAATTTAAAGCTAACTGCCTACACCAATTAGTTCTGGTAAGTTATTAAAGCACAGAATTTTGGCACTGCCTCCCCAGTTAAATATACAAGCCTTGCATCAAGTAGTAACATGCTTTCTAAAATTGTATTTATTTTATAATTACTAGAATATAGTTAAAGCTAAACATGCATATATATTTATAATATGAGTACATATATGTATGTATATAGTTTTGCAAGTTGGAAAAACCCTGACAAGTCACTTGGTTACATCACTCAATACTGATTAACAAAATCTCTTAAGAATTTATTTCTCTAAGAATTTTTTCTGTTGATAATTTTACAATTTCAGAAATTTTTGCGTACTAAGAAATGGTAGAATATTCTCATTGAGAGTGTGGGCAGTTTAAGTTTTTTTTTTTTGAGAATTTGCTATTATGAGGTGAGGCAGGTTTGAGTGGTTATCATTAAGCAAAATTCGTTTGTAATTTAATATGGTTGAATGTGCTGAGTTTCTTTAAACAATAATTAGATTCTTAAGAAATTAGTTGGAAACTAATACACATTTTATTTTTTTATAAAATTTCACAATCAAATTTAACTTCTTGAGGACTTTGACCAATAGGGTTACATTAGTGCCAGGAACTGCTGCTGAGCCTTAAAATGAGTGTGGTAGATAAAATCATTGTAGCATTGGTGTGAGTGGGGAATGAAATACTCTGTTCCTAATTTCTGTTTGTGTGTCATGTGATATTTTGGTCAAGTACAATAATTATTTTTAAAAAGCTTTGGGAACTCTTCAAGTTGTTGTTATTCAATGAGCTGCGTGACTAGTTGGACGTGTGGGAGGGATTCACATCCATGGGCTTTGCACAGATGTCAAATGTCGCCCACAACACACCAGTTTTGGGTTGATGGTAAAAATGCCATCTGTATCAAAAAGTGCCAGACAGAAAGCACATTAATTTCATCATACAGCTTATATGGAACTTAATATACTTTTCTGTGTTTTCTCGCAGCAAGCACCAGGATTATTTACTGTGAGCAGGATTTTTTGAATGCTCTAAGAGTCTCCCTGTATCTGACTGCTGACAGAAATGAGTTGGGAAGCTTGCTAAGCTTTTCTCTTAAGTTTCTGTTGGGTGCAGTGGCCTGTGTTGGTATTTAAGTTTTGCACTAAATCATATTTAAAGCTGAAATGCAGAAAGTTAGAAAGCTTTTTATAGAAAGCAGTGGTTCCAGTGCTGTTGCTGTCCCAAATACTTGGAGAGCACGTCGCTGTCCTAAGCCACCACTGGAGTAACAGCCTCCACAGGATCAGTCACAGGATCCTGGAAACACCTTGTTTCATCTTTATTATATCTCTGTTTTGATGGGGAAAAAAAAGCTTTGTAATTAGTTGAAGGCATGTTTTGATCAGACTTTTAAAGCCATTTCATTAACTTAATTTTTACAGACACCATCCTCCAAACATTTCTTCAGTTTTTTTGCTACTTTGGAATACTTAAGGTAACATATCAACACTTGCAGAAATACTCAGGATTAATCCTGAAGTTTTTTTAACCTCTACCAAGGCTGAATGTACATTGTCCTTTCTTTTTTTTTTTTTTTTTTTCAGCTAGAAGGTCTTCAAAAATAGGATCATAAAACAATAGTCTTAATCCTCCTGACATTTCATAAATAGCTTCAGAAAATGCTTAGTACCCAGCAAATGATTTATTTAAAGTCTTTATAAAAAGTACAGTAGCAAAAGTATTAAAAAAATGCAGGGATAATAATCATGCCTACTACTAATCAGCCACTGTAAGTTTTGTGGTTGAACTGAAATGCATGAGGTGAAACTTTTTTATTATCTCCATCCATATTTGGGCTTTGTTGTAGTAAGAAAATAAGGAAAGTAAATTGGAAAAATATCTCTCTGACAAAGGTCACGATCAAAACTGCAAAGTGTGGAAAAAAATTTCAATACAATCAAGTTCTCAGATTAATCCTTGCATTTTCATCCTTTTTTCTTCCTTAATCCCATCAGCGTTAGATCCTACAAGTTCAGACACTCAAGTGGAAGGAGATTTACTGAGTTTAGTTCTAAAACTGTACAGACTTCAGAGTCATAGCAAGAATATTCCCTGCCATAAAGTCTAACGAGTGCATTGGTTGAAAGCTCTTGTAAAATGTAGTTTTAACTGTCTGGCAGGGGCAGTTCTGTCCTCTACATTTTATGGGACAATTCCTGGCTGAAACCAAGGCTCACAAGTGTGCCTTCTCTCCTGCAGCTCTTTCTGGGGATTGCCTGGCATACCGTCTCTGAACCCATCATGTTTGTACTCATGTTTGCATGGAGAACATATACTGTGGCTGTTTCATGTATATATGCAAACTCTAAAATTAGAATCAGTGTCTTTTGTTTCTCAGGGCAGCTTTAGGGTCCTATTCTTGATAATGGTGGACAGGTGCATTTATCTAAACTTATGAATTTCATATTTTTTATGTATGGAAATCTCAATTGACTAACTTATAAGCAAAGGTTCAGTCCTTTGAAATCTCATGTGTTTCCTATTACACAGTCCCATTATGTGAAGAAGAATTGCTGGCAAGAAGGCGTATGTGCAGCAGTGGGGTCATGCAGTGACCCGCCTTTGTCCTGGCATGCAGATGGGGGAATAGGAGCAACTGTCATTTTCCTGGTACAGCACTGCTGCACAGGAGCAAAGTTTAAATGGGGCTGTGGTCAGACAAGGTAGTAAAGTCAGTCATAGGTGACATAGGTTGGCTTGGAAACTCTGTCCCTTTGCTTTTGCCTGGTCGGAGTTGATCCCTGAGGAGAGACAGAATCAGAATACATGCTGCTGCCTTGGGAATATTTGCTGGCTGGGATCCTCCTCCTCACCTTTTCTTGGTACCCTTGAAGAACTGGCCTCTCCCTTAGTCATAGGACTGTAGAATCGTTTAGGTTGGAATAGACCTGTAAGATCATCAAGTCCACATGTTAACCCAGCATTGCTGTGTTCACCACTAAACCACGTCCTAGGTGCCACATCTACACATACATCTGGTTGTCCTTCACCAGGCTGGTAACTCTGAGGATACATTTCCACCTTTCCATTTGTTTGATCATTTCAGCTCTCAGGAGGTGGTAGTCACTGCATTCCTTTGGCATGTCTGGAAACTGGAGGAGGAGGCACAGCTTTGCCCCATCTCCACTTCAATCTCAGTTTGAACAGCCATGGCCAAGCCCAGTTTCTGCAGTCTGGAAATTACACTGCACAGCACAAAAGAGAGCAGTGATTTATACATCAACAGTCGCTTTTCTTGCCATAACATTTCATTGTTCTAGTTCCCTAAATCTGTAATTACATGTCTTTGTCCTGCTACGTGCTGCTTCATAACAAATATAATTCTTACACTGGCTTTGTGAGTGAAAATAATCCTGCTCAATTAGCACAGATCATAAACTTGAATTGTGTGGGAGCAAGCAGTTGTAAATGATGGATTTGAAATTTGGGACATTGCATCATCCTTTAATTTAGTGGGTTCTCCCCCACCACGACTTCATGCTAGTGGCTCCTTTCGCCAAGCCAGAGGTTGGAGGTCACCGACGCCTACAGCTTTGTTCTGCGTGGGCCTTGATACTCTAATTTAAAGTTTCCAGGAAGGCTGCCTGTGAATAAGCTAGATTTACTACGTGTGCTGTTTAAATACTAGCACTTGGAGAAGGGTGTTCATTAGGCAGCAGTTGTTTCACTTGGTTTTTCAGGCCGATTCTCCATTAAGGAAGATCTTTGGAAAATGCTGGCAGGCAGGAGAAAGAGGAAAGAAAGTCAGTCTTTTTGGTCTGTGCATTCGATTACGTTGTGTTGTTGGCTGTTGTTCTAAAACATGCACTTCTTGGCCTTAATTGAAATAAACATGTCTTAGTGGAGAGAGAAACAAACAAACCTGCTGTGGCTTTTATCCTTGTGAGAACACGACTCCTCATTTTGTGGATGAACCAATAATATAAGTAATTATTTATATTTTTCTTCCATGAAGAAGCGGTCATGTTTGCCTGTTAATTAATATGAGTAGGAAAGACAAAATACTATGTCAAACTGCAAATATTAAAGCTCACTGTGGGTTTGTGTAAGAACTCTTCCCATACTAAGAAAATAAGCACACCTGTTTTTCACTACTAGCACAAAAAAATCAAAAAAGAGCTAAAATAATGACAGTAATGTAGTGGAGTGTAATGTAATGACAGCATTTTAGTGGAGTGGTCACGCTGTGTTGGATATAGGTGTTTTCCCAGAATCTTGTGTGGTCCATGGATCAGGTAGATCTCTGTCCATCCCAGGTCTGTAAGCATGGTCCTGGTGAGTGACTGATGTTCCTTTGTGTTACACTAGTAATATCAATCAGCATCTTAATATATTCTTTAAAATCTTTTAAGTTTTTTCCTGTCCCACATGGCTGTTCAAGGGGGTTGAAAGATTATTTTTATCATTCTCCCATGTCCAAAATTAGCAAAATATGTGCAAGAATAGCAGAAATATTAGCAAAACAGAAAAACAGGTTCATGGCCCACCAGGTATTGTATTAGCTGCTCTGCATGGCTAAATGCAGTGGAAGAAACAGCATTGCCTGACAGAGAGAGAGATGTAAAATCTGCTAGAATGGGATAAGGACTATAAGACTCAATTGATCTATAATTTCCAAGACCTAAATAAACATCTTGTTGATACTGAATCAAGACCAAACTATTAAGATTTGGTTTGCTCAGTCTGTCATTTTGGTTTTGGAAACTGTGTTTATTCCTGTCTGTTCATGGCAGTTACTACTTTTCTGAATGAGATTTTATCAAGTGTCTCACATTCTACCTCTTCTTCTCTTCCCCCATCCCCCCTTTTTTTTTTCCTTCCTTTTAGATTCCTTCCTGGACAAGGATTGGTACTATATCCACAGATAGGAGACAAACTGGATATTATATGCCCAAAGGTGGACTCTAAAACTATTGGCCAATATGAATATTATAAAGTCTACATGGTTGATAAAGACCAAGCAGATAGCTGTGCTATTAAAAAGGACAATACACCTCTACTTAACTGTGCCAAGCCAGATCAAGATGTTAAGTTTACCATCAAGTTTCAAGAATTCAGTCCTAATCTCTGGGGCCTGGAATTTCAGAAGAACAAAGATTATTACGTCATATGTAAGTTCAAAATTTCAGTTGTTCATTCTTTTAAATATAGTTGTTCATTGTTTTGTATGCTGTCTTGTACATTATAAGCAAACTAAGAGGAATACAAATGGATTTGTATTTTTTTATCTGAAAACAATTTCTTGCCAGCATATTTTTAATTTTGTTCCTGATTTCCAAAGGGTCTCTGTCTCTTTTTTCCTTGGTTTGTGTAAACCACATTAGATTGTACCTCTGTGCCTGTGAAAGGCTTCTTTTTCTTGTGCACAGTATTGTGCCCTGTATTTGCATTAGGAGTTGTTTGCAGCTGGACTGTGACACGTTTCCTGCTCACAGCCCTGCTGACGTGCCTTGCTATTGGCCTTGTTCTTGGGTTCTCTTATGCCAGGAGTAGGAGTACGGTGACCCAGCTGTTCTGAGGCATCCTATGTGACATGGCTAGCCATTGCTGCAGGTGGTCCAGGGACTCTCACAGGATGCATCTTTTGGCCACTTTGGTGCCAATTTTGTCAGTGTAGTTTCCTCACAAGGGTTACTGGTAAAGGCCTGTAATTGAACATGCTTTTCCTCAAAACAGACCTACTATGTTCATACAGTAGCTAGGAGAGTTCTTGGGTAAAACCTAGGCTAGCAAGGTCTTGAATTTCATCCTTTTTCATGGTCCTGGCTTGCAAAACAAATGTGCATGGCACAGGCCTCTGTGCAGCAATACAAACTTTGTGTGAGTTTCTGATCAGGGATTTATGGCTGAAAGCAAGTCTGGAGGTAGCCACTGTGTTCAGTGACTCAAATTACTTATGATGTGTAAAGTTAATGATGTGAATCAGGAGTTAGCATAAGCTGAGACCTCAGCAGTACAACAACAATTTACATTAGTTTAGGTTTTGTCATTTTAATACTATGCCCTGTGTATCTCATTTAGCCCCATGGGCACTTTTGAAGTCTTGAGCAAGTATCAACAGTTATTAGGTGATGGAACAAATTCTGCAAAGACTTGGCTTTTCTGCAGTTACAAGGAAGTTAGATATTTGTGTGTTTTATTTCACAGAATCATGGAATAAGTTGGGTTGGAAGGGACCTTTAAAGGTCATCTAGTCCAAGCTCCATTCAATTTGCTGGGACAGCTTCAACTAGATCAGTTTGCTCAGAGGTCTTTTCCCAGGTATGGAGCATCTACCACCCCTCTAGGCAACCTGTTCCAGTGTTTCACAACACTTATTATAAAAATTTTATTCACTATATGTGGTCTAAATCTACCCTCTTTTAGTTTAAGACCATTGACCTGTCAGGTCCTGCTGAAAAATTAGACCCCAAACAGATTTCTGCCACCTTCTTGAAAACTGGAGGATTGATAACTGTTTCATGTAATGTCTGCCAGTGTAATTATTTCTTAACTTCTGATTTAAAAATATTGGCAATTTAAAAAGTGCTCTTATTAAGTACTTTTAAAATGGAAATGAAAATTAATTCAATATAAATTAATGCTCACTTCCCAGTTATATCCATAATGGTACGTGATAATGTATGAAACAGGTTGCATGTCACAGAAACTTAAGTTAGAATTCACTGCATCATTAATACTAATTACTAATTTTAGAAATTACTGAGTAAGAGTTACAGGAGATACAAACCACAATTTTTTGGTTTTAAAGATTGCTTAATATAGGCACTTTCTCTGTTTAGTGAGGGGGTGTGAAAAATGTGATCCCACTTAAACAATAAAAACTTTGACAAACTTCCCACTGAAATCTAGTGAGATATTTACGAGGGTGAAAACGACAAAACTACATGTTGAGAGATAGTTATCTGTAACTCCAGTGAAAAAGTGTAGCATAAAAATAACCATGCTCAAATATTTGGCTTAAATGAGGAAATATGCTCATTATTAAGTGCTGCTTTTAAAAACATCCACAGAAGACCAACTGTAGTGGAACAAATGGCACTGTTACAATTATTACCTGAAAATTATGGGCACAAATGGAGCTTTCTGATACACTGTCAGTTCTGTCATATCTATGTCATGGATTTACCCAGAGAATTATTAAGTACGTCTCATTTTCATTAGTTTTGTATAATTATTTCATTATAGCAATAAGACATAATAGACATTGCATTTCCTGGAAGCTTAACAGCATAACTTGGTTGAAAGAACTTACTCAGCCTTCAGTCTAATGCCTCAAAAATTACGCTGGCCTAGCAGTAATACTGGAGTGCCCTAGGGTATTATTTTTCCTACTCATTGTGGCATAAACAACTGGCTAACTTATCACTCCATTGCTAGCATACTGACTGAGCTTCAGCAAGGGTACCCATACATTTTAATAGGCTAGACAAAAAAGCACCCCACCCTTGAAAACCCAGCCATCCTGAAGCTAAAATCCTCACTTTCCTCTTATTCAAGGGGAAAACAATAAACTCAGTGATGCTGGTCTCAGAAGCAGAAAGAAGGGTAGAAAACTAGGCCAGTGCTCAGCTGGGACACCATTTTAGACAGTACTGGAGCTAGATAGGGTTTTAACAGTTTGTATTAAAAAGCTCATGACACAGCCTTGTCAATGCAAGTTCTGGTAGTCAGAACATGTGCTGTCATTTTTATAAGTAATAAAACGCATCTTAGTCATGTACACAAATCAGGCTTTAAATTGTTTGCATACATCCCTGTTCACAGACCTGTAATTCTTTCTTTTCCTTCCTTCCTTCCTTCCTTCCTTGAGTTTTGTTTTGCTTGTTTTGTTGGGTTTTTTGAGGGGGTGGAAAAGCTGTGAAATGAAGGCAATGATGCATTTTATGTGCCAGCTTTTGATTTTGAAGTATTTTAGGATCTTGCATTCCCTCAACTAAGTGGCATCAAACAAACCTAACACAAGAGCTTACTGAGCTCAGCATCTTTGCAGTGCTTGCTGTGGCTGCACCTACAGCCTAATCTCACGCTGTTTATGCTGGCAGGCTGTTGTCAGCCCTTTAAATGTTTTGTGCATCGTCATGTACCTTTATCATCTTGCCATTATTTGAAAACAGAGTTTGTTTTTCTCATGTAATAGTATGTGGTTTGTGGAGCTGTATTAAACAGTAAAATGTCTATTCGTATTAGGGGGTTAGTCATTTTGGGATGAGGAATTGCAACACAGGATGAAGCAGCTTCCTGAGCCCTTTAGAGACATGTGATTGCACAGGAATTTTTTAAGCCATCATTTTTATATCATCCACATGTATTCATGATAGGTATAGCAGAAGGACATCTTTTCTATTCAGTGCTTCCCTAAGTCTAAGCACATAAAATCTTCTCATTCCACCATTCCCTATTTTTAAAAAGTAAAAGTGTGGGTAAGTTTCTCATATCTGTTTTCGCATTTAGTGGTACTTTAATAAATTTAAAAAAAAGGAACCCATTTCTTGGCAAGATATTCCTCAATATGAGTATCAGTATCCAAAGAGTTAATTCTGTGAACAGCAATAATTGGAAAGACGATACTGAATGGTATTGTGAAAGTGAATAAATGATGTAACAGAGTGTCCTTGCTTTTCTCTTCTTTGCTATCATCAATTTTTCGTTCCTCGGAAATGAATAGATTCATTTTCCTACAGTTACCTGATTTCTTTTCAGCAGAACTGGAGAAGGTCAAGTGTACTTGAGATCTCAGAAGTATTAATGTTTGATTATCCTAAAATATGCGACCATTTAGCTAACATATCATAAGTCTCTAAGGAAATCCTTAATCAGATGCATGAAGGAAGATACATCATGCCCAAAACCATAAATATCTATATGAAGGGCAAACTTGGGCAGAAGGATGTGAAGATTTGCAACTCAGATGTTTGCATTAAAAAGTCTTTTTATGTCTTTGTACGGTTAGAGAATAAAGTATAATTTTCTGCTGTTGTGAGTTGCTCAGAACAAGCAATGAGTATCTTCTCAATACTGAGGAGATACTCAGTACTTGATCTGCAAGTACTTGGGTCATGGTGTTGCTGCTTCAGTACCTCTCAGATGCAGATTCTTGTTTGTGAGAGAGACATGTTAGCATAGTTCAAGTGCATATAATATACCAAAGATGTTTACTTTTGGTGAACAGGAATCGTCCTGAACCCTTCCTCATGAAACTTGGCCTTTAGTCAGAGGGCACAGAGAGCCCGGTGATACACTGGGTTTGTGCTGAGGGAGCACCAGGGGAAGCCTGTGAGAAGCTATGCCAGAGAGAAGGGAGCAGTGCCAGAGGGAAGGGAGTAGTGCTGCCTGCCTCCAAGCCGCCGTCAAGCTCCTTAGGTAGTTTGGCCAAGCAAGCACATATTTCACGCCATCTCTTCTTTTGTGTAAGTAAAGTGAATTTTATGGGCTGACATCATCAACATTAAAAAATAAGTCACCTGCAATGAAATCTTCACCTGTTCCGAATTTGTAACAGAGTGACTTGAGACTTGGGAAGGGGCTACAGAACAGTTCTCTGAAAGATTCCTCTATAAGGCTTGCTCTGCCTGGACCTCATTAGCTGAGCTTGCTGAGCTAATGATGCTCATTGGCTTTGACGCTGGCAAAATTGAATATGCAGCTTTCCTTAAATGTTTTTTGTCAACTTTTTTTCAAGCGATCCACTTACATAATTGGCTTCTGGCTTAAATTAAAAAACATATATGTATATATATTTGATCCCTGACTGATTTAAAGGTTTATACTGGCTAGTAGCACTATATTTTGGATAACTGCTTTAATAGTACTGTGGCTTTTAAAATCAAAACAGTCATTCTGAAACTTTAGCATTAGCTGTGTTTGAAAAAAATCACAAGGCTTTTTATGTTTTCACTTTGTCATTCTGTTACAATTAAAGGGCAATAACTGTCTGAGGAAGAACATATTAAAGGACAATATAGATTGTGCCCTGAAATATGGCCCAGCTGGGAAGAATAAATCTCTTTGCGTGGCCAAATAGATTTACATTAAAATGTTATTTTAGTATTCTGGCCAGTTTAAGTGCTGGCTAATCTGTCTGGCTGAGCATTCTGAAAACGTTCTGAGGCAGATTTCAGCCTGCAGCCCCCTGCAACCACCAAATCACCTAGTGAAAGCTGCCCGAAAGGAAACAGTAAACAGGTTTTTCTTTGTTAATGCCAAACTAGCCAAAATGGGAACAAATACTGTATCAGAAATTCAGTTCCTTTACCTTTGCAACAAAGATGTTTTTCCTGTTTTTTGTTAAAGGCTCTGTGATCCAGAAATCTACTGTTACTTTTTTTTTTGTTGTTGGTTTTTTTTTTGTTTTGTGGTGGTGGTGGTGATGGTGTTAATGAAAGCCAGTGCGATAATAGTCACTCTGATTCCATTTGTACAAAGATCAGGTTTTTTTCTTTCCTTTCTCTTCCTCCTTCCTAGAAAATGAGATAAATAATTTCTCCTCAGTGTAAAATGATATCCAGAGGTCAGTCTTTGACTTTGCTGAAGAGTCTTTTAAGGGATGTGTCAGCAATACCACTTAGCTCTTGTTGAATGAAATATAAATACAGCTTATACAAATAATATTATTAGAGGGAAAAATCACTGTCTGTGCAGCTTCAGATTTCTAACAGAGTCTAAGACCTGCAGGATTAATGGAGTCATGGTCCTTTGGGGTTTTGTCCCAGACCACACAGGTCTTGTAAGAGAATAAGGCTATTTTATATTGATGGACTGTGTTCATATTCGGTGCCATTACCTAGGCAATACCAATCGTTTATCTCCTTTAAAGTAGACAGAGATAGTTCAGCAGGAAATCTGTTATTATGTCGCTATTCCTAAGGGAGGGAAATGAAAGATAGGAATGCTCAGTTTGTTAATTGATGGCATGTTGTGAAAAAAATACAGTTATCTTCCCCCGCACCCCTGCAAGTATTCCAAATAGATATGGAATCAGATGAAAATGAAGAATAATTTTTCAGACAGGAAGAAAAAATTATTCAGGAAATACCCATGAATTGAATAGATTTTAAAATTTCACAGGAAGCTCTTTAATAGTTTTAGTCACTATTTTTATAACTCGCTTTTATAGTTCCTCAGAAACAGTTTATAAATACAGGAAATATAGTACATTCACAAAGAAAGATACAATATTCTCCTTTAGAAGTCTTTATATATGTAGTATTTGTAGTGCTTTGCAAAAAAAGCTTAAACCCTGATCTTCTCCAAAATGTGTATGTTCTTAGATTTGCATAAACATCCTTAACAGGACTAAATGCGGAAGAAGATTGTGTTGCGTATGTATTTTATCCTTTCTATTTGGGATATGAGTAACTGTTTAAATCGAGGGGGTGTGTATTGAAAAAACATGCCATGCTATGATGAAAGCATGAAGAAAGTATCTGTCTAAACTGAAGACTGAGAGTGCACTACCACACTGAAACACATTTAACTTTCATTTTGTACGTAGGTTCAGTGATGATCATTTAGCTCATCAAGTGGGATAATTAGTCTTTATAGAATTGCTTGTATCATATGTGTTACATATTGCAGTATTTTAAGTCCTAAAATAAAAGATGAGGAGCTACATAAGGATTTATGAGGGCTTTAATGAAACTCTTTTTAAAGACTTGAAATTGTTTGCCTCATTAAAGTCTTTACATAGCTGGGATGGGGGAAATGCACTTTTGTCTGAGAACTGCATTAGCTAAAACAAAAGGTTGGAATGGCTGAAAACCAGGGTTAAATGTCAGTTTGGATTTTCTTTCCTGACTTCAGTCAATCCTGGAAACCTTGGACAAAGAATATTTCAGGATTTATTTCTGATAAATCAGACTATAAAACTAAGCCCTAATGGGCAGTCTTCCAGTTTCTTTTTTTCGGTCCCAAGGAAATCATGCAAATATTTCTGGGAGTAGACGCAGGATTAGGCTTAAGGTAGTCTTAGCTGTTCTTGGAGAAGAGTCCGTATTAAGCTGATAATGTTGGTTTTTAAAAGCATGTTCAGATCTTTGTTAGCATGATTTATCTGTTTTGTGTTCAGTAAATGAAGACACCAAAAATCACTAAACCGCAGCAGCAGAGCAGTCCTTATGTGCTTACTGGGCTGCTGTGAGAGAAACAGAATTCTGAATCCAAATCCTGCCAGGAAAAGTTAAAATGATTTGTTTTTCAAGTATTTTATGTTAGCACATAAATGCGTCAGACCACAACAGCACAGCCAATTGCAGAATCCCAGAATGGTTTGGTTTGGATGGCAGCTCTGGAGCTCATTGAGTCCCCTGCTCAGACCTTTGCTCAAGCAGGCCCACCTGCAGCCAGTTGCCCAGAACCGTGTCCAGCTGAGTTTTGAGTATCCCCAGGGGTAAAGCCCCTTCTTCTGTACAGCTGCTGCAGTTCCTTCATCATCTTCATGAGCATTTACTGGACTTGCTCCTGTAAGTCCATGTCTGTCTTGTACTGGGGAGCCTGTGACTGCACCCAGCACTGCAGGTGTGGCCTCACCAGTGAAGAGTGTGGTGTGGTAGTATCACCTCCCCAAACGAGCTGCCGCTGCTCTGACAGATTGAGCCCAAGAGCTGGTTGCCCCCTTTGCCATGGGGGCATGTTGCTGCCTCATGGTCAACTTGGTGTCCACCAGGACCCTAAGAGCCTTTTTGCAAAGCTGCTTTCCATGTGTTTGGCCCCAGCCTGTGCTGAAGCTTGATTCCACATGCCATCCAGAGGCTGCCACAGCAGATTTGGTAGCACAATCAAGACATTAGCAAAATAATTCACATTGCAAAAGGGAAAAAAACCCAACTAAATAATGTTACACTGTTAAAACACCAGTGAACTTTTAAAATCTCTATGAATATAAGTATTAAAAGTATCAGTTCACTTGTCTAGTTGTGACTTTTCAAAATTCTAAACATTGGCAGATTAACATATCCCACTGGAGTTTCATAAAATGAACCAAGATGTGCCTACGTGATAATTTCTAAAGCAGCTAAACCTCTTAATTTCTTAATGGAAAGTATTTGAACAGGAGGTCCTGTAGAACCATGGAAATTCAGATTGCTTCATTTCTGCAATGTTTCCTCATTAAGCTTTACTTTGTGGGTATTTTACAGCTCTAAACACAAACATAAGCATACTGCAGTCAAAACAGTGCTTAACTTCTGATCATCTTTGCCAAGTGTACAGTCATCCAATAGTATCATAATTGATCTCAGTACTAAGGTGCCAAACTCTGTGTTGCTGAAGGATAGTTAGATGATGTAAATAGCTTTTTGTGTTTTGCAATAAAGCACACTTTTGTTGTGCTACATGTAAAAGCAGGAGATGAAGGTATTCTTTTATTGAAGCAAACATGTGGAAAATTGCTCTAGATTGTTATAGTACAGAGCATCTCCCCTGAAAGGAATGAGGTTCATCCACAGGGCAAAGTCTGACTGTGGCACTTTATTGGGGTTACTCCTAGACTCTGTGTGGTCAAAGCAAATAACATCATGTCCATCTAAACTGTTATAACCATGAGACTGGCACATTTTCTCCTCTATAGTGTTATATTCTAAACTGTCACTAGGCATTAACTCAGTCACTGGTGAAGTCCTACCACCTAGAGATGAACTCTGCCTCAGAATGATGTTTTCCACTTCAGTGCTACTCGTATAGCAATTACTGGGTCATTAATATCATTGCATGCAATTAGTGACAGTGGAATGAGCAAGAGGTTTGTTATTTATTTAATATGAACTTTCACTATAACCCTTTCTTATCCAAGTGTCCACAGACAAAAAAACAGAGAGATTTTTAAGGCAGGTGAACATCCTTGTAAAGTTGAATTTGTATGATACAGAAAGTGGGTCCTTATTTAATGTTAAAGCTTCTGTTTTTGTTTCCAGCAAGCCCTCTTGTCATTAGCAACAATCAGTGTAACTTGAATGCTAACTAATTTTATTAGTTCTGTTCAGCTGAACTGTTAAGCAAAGCTTGCTGTGGTAGTGGGAGACGCTTCTCCGCATCCATGAGACGCTTTTGTGAGTAGCATGCTGGGAGAAAGGATAAACTTGCATAAAATACCTGTTGTGAATGGTGAAGCCAACTAACTAGTAATCTGTTTTAGATGCATACTTTCAGATATACACTAAGTACATCATAATTAGTGGGCCTACATCTGCCACAGTTACTTCAGCACTCACAAATATATAATTTGTTTATGTAAACTAGAAGCAACCATGTGTGCAGTGGATCATTATCTGACAACATTTCTCAGAGTATGTGAAATATAGAACTGAAATTCTTTTAGAAATGCTTAACTGTAATGAAAGACTCAAATTGTCGCTCACAGTGGTACAGTATTGAGATGCTTCTCTGGTTTGTTTTTATATAATCTCTAAATCATTCCAAGGGAATTTTGTAAAGGGGCACTTGACAGCAGTGAAGCAAGTAGGATTTTGTTATGGGTGGGTGGAACCTGTGACCTTCAGTAATGGATAATAATTCAGCAAATAGTTTACTGTTCATTACACTTCAGCTGTGGTGTTCCTTAACCCAGAGAGAAAGTGGTGGTGTTTTTAAAATGATAGGCAGAAGTAAACAGTCAGAATTCACAGCTTTTTTGATGTTTTCCAGCTCTCTCACTGTCTCATTTTCCCTTTATGGAAAGACTTTGTTGACATAAATGGCTTTTTTTTTTTTTTTTTTTACCACATATATTTTTCTTATATGGTGCCTTACCTCCTGGAATTAATAAAATCATTCTGAATGTAGGAAACTTTACAACTCTCTTCCTATTTTGTGCTGTTGGATGACATGAGATGTGGGATGGAGAGTCTGTGGATTTCCAGAGATGTCCCTGGAATCGTACAGCTGGTATATACCAAAGTATATTGCAGTACAGAATTGATTGGCTCTGTCTTGATTGCGTCCTCCACGTTGCACCCTCAAAAAACCATTGAAACAGTAATAGAATCTGTCCTTCTCTTAACATATGAATACAAGTGGAGACTTTTATGGGGAATTATATAAATACCCTTGTATCATGAATCCCATCTAAGTACCACAAGTCACGCTATTCACAGTTGGACAAGATACATTTTAGAGCAGTGGTTAGAAAAGTGAATCATGAAGTTTCACTGCAGAGCCTTTGCTTCTTCCTGGCAAGAAGAGGCCTGTTCTTTATTTCACTTCATTTTGTTCAGGTTTTAGCTTGACTGGAGGGGGCATTGCTGCTTACTTGCTGCTTACTTGCCGTGCAGAATATAATTTGTGGATCCTGTTTAGATATAAATCCTGAGACGTGCAGTATAGGACTTAATTTATGAAACAGGAATGCAAAGTGAAAAAGAAGAAGAGAGAATTCTTGTCTTTTTCTGCACATTGAAGTTCTGCCTCATGTGTGGATACAGGGGAAAAAGGCTGGCATCAGGAGTATTTATAAACACTCCCTAAGCCTTAGTTTAAGTAAAAAAAATCTATCTTAATTTGAAACAATATGTGGAATAAGATAGAGAGAATGAGAGTTTCTGAATGGTTTTTAGGTTGAGAAGCTCCTCAAAATTCTGCTGCCACCTTGACTTTGCAAGTAGGGCAAATAAAAAACCAGACATGTTAGAAAAAAGCAAAATCATTGGCAAGCTGTTTTTATACGTTTTTCTTTATAGACTTGGTGTCCTAAATTGTATTAGTTGAGCAAATTCAGCAGGTTTTGAGTTTTTTGGGGGTTTTTTTTAGAATCATTTCTTTGTCTCTACAAGATCAGTAGAAAGTTGTGATTTTATTGTCTGTTATAAAAACACAGTCAACACATAACAGCACTCCATTCAACTATTTGTAATGCATTTAAGTTTTAGCACTTGTGGTCCAGGTTTTGGACTGCTGATGGTTACGTTTCAGAAGACAATTTAATTTTTTTTAAAAGCGAAGGTTTCAGAGTCAATCTTATTTTTGTCACTACAAGAAAAGGTAAACCATTAGTTGCTAGTATTTGAAATTAGCGTACTTCTCTTCCCTCTAAACATTCTTCAGCTCACTCAGCGTAATGTGTGCCAAACTACCTGTTCTTTGGTGAGTGGCCTGAACAACTTTTTTTGATTGTTTCAGATCTCCATGCAGATCTGGCATTGTTACCAGGGTGCTGAATTTAATTTCATTTAATTAAAACACTCCTTCTATTACCTCAGCTACCTTGTTCTTTTGTCCATGGCTGTTCTAGAAACAACCTCCCTGTTGTGATCAGTGATTTATGGTTTTGCAGTGTGTGATTTCTGGTGTTCTTAAACCTCTCCCGTAAATTATCTAAATTTATAGAAAAGAAGAATTATTTATTCAGTGCTTTACTAAGATTATCATTAAAAGGACCAAAAGCAGATGAAAGCAGTCAGAGCACAATGATGCCTGTCCAAAATAGTGTTCTATTACTTGATAAAATAAAAAACCCTCAAAAACTTTACATGCACTTAGTAATCCTGAGAGTGCTTGTGAGATCAAGCGCAGCTTTGCTTTAAGAATAACTTCTTACTGTTGGATCTAAAGCTTGTGTGGATTTTTGCTGCTGTTTTTTCTCTCTGTTTCTAGGCACAGCAGGGGAAAAGTGGAAATAGGTAGTGTTATTTGATTTTATTTTATTCTGATTTTGAGAAATTTATTTTCTGATGCGGTATTCAAGCAGTACTTAATGAATAAAATCTGTGAAAATCACTACTATTGGATAGTACTGATCTGCCCCTCGAAAACCTGTAATTCTCAATTTGCTGTTAACAGATCCACATCAGCAGCAATTAATTCTTCATGACCTCATCAATGATGTGTCTTTAATATATTGCCAAATGACTTTTATTGTCCAGCACACTAAGGAGGGACAAAATCAATTTTGCCCTTGCCCATCAGTTGACATCATTCATTCATTCCTATAGTCTGTGTTTTAAAGTCCATTTAGTTTTCACAGGAAAATTAAATAAGATGATCATCCTTTCTCTCGTCAGCTATGTAGTCCATTTCATATTCAAGCACTAGAAATAGATGTGTTTTAAAGTTGTGTTGGTTCAAAGCATATGGCATTTAATTTGCAAATAGGTAATGTTTTTCATAATCCTAAAACATGAAACTGTGGGTAATAATAGCAGCAGAATTAAGAGGCTGAGATTTTTGTCTGCGGGTGTTTTAAGTAATTGTGGTGGCATTTTTTCATTTTGTAATGTGTGTTTTTAGGAGTGAAGGAAGTTGAATTTTTGTGACTGTGCCTTCATTTCTAATCTCTTTGTGAATGAAAAGCTATATACAGGCACAAATCCAGCAGCTTAATTCTCCGTCTGATTAGAGCAATGTTACCAACCTGATAGGTTGAAAACAGCCATGATCCATGCAGTGGCGTAGCCTCCTGGGAGGCAGAGTAATAACAATCAAATGAAGACATATTAAAATGTAATATTACTTCCTCTCCATGGGGACTGTATAAGAATCATAGCCAGGAACTATTCTTGTCAGCTGACTCTGCTATGCTCACTGAATCCCTGCCTCTGCATTTATGACTAATGCACTTTGTACAATAAACAGCACTTGTGGAGTTTTAAAAGCAAATAAATGTAAAACATTATAGATTGATTTACATGAGTTCCAGGCTTTTTTGTTTGTTTGTTTCTTTGTTTGTTTCATTGGGGGTTTTGTTTGTTTTTATACAATTCATGTATTTCAAAGAAGGGGAGGCAGATCTGAATGAGGTTCTTTGGTCTGAATAATTTAATTTCTCCCTTGTGTATGGAGGAGGATATGTTAAAGCAGTATGTTACCAACCTGAAAATGTATACTAGCTTCTCTAAAGTAAGTATGTATTAGCAAGACTCTTAACCATAATTTCATAACAGTAAGTGTTTTCTGAATGTTGAAAAGCTAAACTTGCATTCCTTGTAAAATGGCAGCTGCTGTTGTATTCAAGGAATGCAGACAGTGTCTGATAAACTACTGTAAAATGGCCCAGAAGTGTGCAATTTTGTTAGAAAGTCTTAAAATTAGTAGAGATTTTAGCACAATTATGTGTTTATTTTTAGGTGTGGACAAACTGTTGAATAATTTCATGTGGTTTTGACTGTAGTTATTAGTTTTGCAGTTGACACCAGTGGGGCAGGACAGGTCTCAGAAAATCAGACATATTTAACCACCAAAAGATTTAAAAATATTTTGCTACCTGTTTAGCAACATTTTACTTACTTCTAGATTACTATGTGTTGCTGTATTAATACAAAGTGAAGTGTGGGATCCTGAGAACATACTAATACTAATGAGAAACTTAATATTAATAATTATATTTATTAATGTTAATATTTAAGTATTTAGTCTTCTTAGCAGAGGGCTTTGTATGGTAGCTCGTGTCAGTAATTGACTTTAAAATATATCCGTATTTAGACCTTTATGTAAAAAAACTTGTTCTTTTTTATATATATGTATATAAGAATAAATTGGATGGAAGGTTTAAAATCTGATTATATAAACACACTGGAAAGTAACATTTCCATTTTGGACACCAGAAACTTGTGTTACGTTTTTGTTTAAATCCAAAACTCCTATCAGGGGCACTTTTTTTTTTTTTTTTTTCTTTTTTTAATATCCTCTCAGTGTGAGCAGAGCTGTAGGTGCTGGGTCACTTTCCCCCAGAGGTGTGAGTGCAGTGGAGGAGCTAACATGACAGTGTGTGGGTGTAATTTTCATTTGAAGATCAATATAGAAAGGCCGCAGCAAGTGTTTGAGGAATAGTTTGTACTCACTCCCTTGTTTGACTTCTGCACACTGCACTGTCAAGGGGCATTAGCAGTATGAAACTGTGTTTTCTCTGCTGTCCCAGGTTACTTCTTTTTCTCCATGCAGCTTTTCAAAGCTTAAAACGATGTGTTTAAAGCTATCCACTTTCTTCCTGGTACACTAGGGATACGCAAGGTTGCATTTTGAAAGTCTTAATGAATTTTGAAAAATAATTTCCTCTGGTGGCCTTGGGTAATTGTCAGTTTAATTACAGGAGAAGCTGAGAAGGAAACTTTGCTTTGTCACTGAAATGCTCCTCTTTGAAAATTCCCTATTGCTCAGGACGTAGCAGTCTGTACTCTGAGCCACAACGTAGGCTTTCCTAAAATCCCTTGAAGAACTGTGGAAAAAGTGAATACTTCTGCAAATTCATTCATCTGACATCAAAGCTATGAAAGCATTCTTTTAGCAAGCAAGTGAGGCAGATTGCGCTGGCGTAGGCACACAACCAGACTCATTGTACGTCTGGGTCTTCTCATTTGGAGACTGTATTTGAAGTAATTTTGCATTCTTTTTTGCCATCTTACTTTCTGAGGTCAGACTGCATCCTCTGCATCCTATTGAGGTCTCCTACTCTGTGGGTTAAGTGGATAGGCCTTTAAAGAATAAAAAGGCATTGATGTTCAGAAGAAGCTGCTTTCTATTCAATTAAAATCAAGTAGAAGGTGTTTAAGGAGATGTGATTCCCTTCAGCTCGATTTAAAAAAGAATCAAATAACAAAAAACCACAAGAGAAAGTCAGTGTTTTTTATTTGTACATTCAGTTGGTGCTCAGCTTTGGTATTTCTATTTACTGCTTTTTTTCTCTGTGTCCTTGTGCTGGTACATTGGCAAATAGATCATAAAAAACACTTTCAGCAAAGACACATTTGATTTATGTCCAGGATGGGTTCTTGGTATTGATTTTTTTTTCCCCTCTGGAAAAAAAACAAAAGAAAACAAAACTATATGTCTCCATTATTTTCCGAGCCTGGCAATGCAGTGGCACATTTCAGATCAGCTTTTATCTCAAATTACTCAACGTGCTCTTTGTATTTTGAAAGGTCTTTTTGCCATGCAGCTATTGTCATGTTTTTACAGGGGGGAGGGAACAAGAGGAGGAACTGGGAGTGACAACGTATGAGGAGAAGGGAATTTTAGGAAAAGAAAGCACAGTTTGGGAAGTTTGTATGGTGGCTGTAATTCGAGTTGGTCACAAAAGAGTCAGAAGTGGAACAAAAACAAGAAGCAGATCAAAGGCTAGGAAGCAGGGTTCAGCGGTATGGGGTTTATATCTTTACAGCTAGAGAGAAGATTAGAGCAAGAAAAATACTGCCATGGGGGTAGGAAGACATTGTGAAGGAAAAAGGAAATATACATAGACTGCATTTGAAAGAAAATCCCCAAGGAAGGTGAAAGAGAAGGAGCAAGAATTAAAAACAAAGACCTGAAGAGCGTAAAGCCTACAAACTGAAAGGAGAGGGGCAGAGGGAGGCATGTGCTGCTTAAGCAGCTCACCGCTGCCGCGGCAAGCAGTGAGCTCCCTTACATCCCATTTTCCATTTGTTTTCTCCAGTTGGTGGCCCAGTGCTGGTGCCTGTGCATGCACCCGCTCATAAGTCTGTTTTGGTCCTTGGATAAACGGCTCCAAGAAATGACAGTGAAATTTCCATCCCCAGGACAGCCAGGGTAGGAAAACCATCCCCAGGACAGCCAGGGTAGGAAAACCCCCAGTGCATGCCTTGCACAGTGAATCCGGAGCCTGCCACTGGCAGTTGTGCCCTGCTCGCGGTGGCCAGTAGCCAGTGCAGTGCAGTGGCCGCAATGCCTGCTGCCAAGGAGCCGCCAAATAATTTTCCAGCAGCTGTTTTGCAACCAACAGCTGGCTGTGGCAGCAGCGGCGCACACATACACCGTGATTCAGTGTTGTGGATTCTCCCAGGGAGTGGTGCTTTGCACTCACATCGCATGGCAGTGTCAGCCGGCGCCTGGATCGCGTGGCTCCAGCTGGCACCTAGATAAGCAAGAACAGTATCAGCACAGGGGAAAGCACCCTGTTGTTTGTATGAGCTAAAAGGTTTCCGTGAGAATAGAGCGTATTCCCCTTTGCCACCCACCCCTGCAGAGGCTCCTCAACGCTGAGAAAAGTGAGATTGTACTTTAAAATATTAAATGGTTTTCCAATCAGTTCAGAATCTTAGCTTTCACCTGGGTCTTTTGTATGCGTTCACTTCTTCCAGCAGGAGATTTGTAATAGAGGAAGCAGGTGTAACATGGTGATTATAAAGATATTGTTGGGAGGGGAAAAAAAAAGGGTGATTTTTCAGTGCTTTTCTCCTCTGAGCCTGCCAGAGCTTCCTTTTCAGCTAACTCCATCACCTTTTTAGCAAGATGGTGTGTTTTTGTCCAAGTAAGTCAGTCAGTCAATTGTGCATAGGAAAATAAAAGGTTGCTGGGTAAATTTGAAACCTTGATAACACATTCCTCCATTTGTATATATTGTACAGTTTACCAGTGTGTTCATTCCTTTGGCTTTCAACATTTCACAACTTTCCATAGGTCAGCCTGAGCAACAAGAACAGGTTCTGGTAGATTGAAAGATCCCTGCTTTCAGACACTCATGTTCACATCACTTTGCCTGTTGATTTCCTGATTTTTATTTATTTTTATTTTTATTTATTTTTCTTTTATTTTTAATCAGCAACATCAAATGGGTCTTTGGAGGGCCTGGATAACCAGGAGGGAGGGGTGTGCCAGACAAAAACCATGAAGATCCTCATGAAAGTTGGACAAGGTAAAGACCATCTGCTGTTTCATGAAATCACTTTGATCGGTCTCAATGTCTTTTTTAGTTTTCAGGCTTCTTTTAGCAGTGTAGAGCAGAGAGCCAGTCAAGTCTAGTGTGGTCATTCCTCCCTTACAGTCTGAAAGCAAAGCCTATTTTCTCTTCCTCAGCTACTGACAGATTTCTACAGAAGGAGGGTTAGCATAATAAGATCTCTTCATTGGAGAGATCCCTAGAAGGAAAGGTCACCTGGGAGTAGTGTGTTTCAGTCATTTTTATTTTTATTTTAAAAACAAAAGCCACAACTCTGCTGCTCAAAATTATTTAAAATACATGAAAAGAGGGAAGCTAATATTTCTATAGTTTGCTTGTTATGAATTCTGATTACAGAGAGGTTTTTGTTCATTGTCTCTTTTCACATATAGATAACCTATTGTGCAGGAAGAAAGAATTATTCTTCTAAGTAGAAGTTGGTTTAGTAGTCAATCAACTTCCTCAGTTAAACTGAAATGTCATCTGCAAAGCTTTTCTTGCCAGTTACAGGAGACCCTATAGTTTCTGCAGATGGCCTCACAATTTAAACCTGAAATAACTAATATAACCATTTTGCTTTAAAAGGAAAATTACGTTCTTGTATCTCCCAGTCCTTTGCATAAAGGTTCTTCTGTTAAACCATTTGTTTCTCACGAGGTGCCTAGAGCCAGCTTGTAAGGCTCCATACCGTCAAGTGCCAAAGCTGCATGAGTCGTCTTTCTCTCCCCCAGATCCCAACTCGGCAGGGCAGCCCCGGCACACGGATCCCACCAAGCGCCCCGAGCAGGAAGCTGGCACCAATGGGAAGAGTTCCACCACCAGCCCCTTTGTGAAGGACCACTCAGGTAGGTGTGGTGGGACTTTGCCCTGGAACGTCTTCTCCTCCTTTATCCCCCAATGTGTTTTATTTTACCATTTAAGCGCCAGAAAAGCAAATGTTTTCATGGTGAGATGAAGCGAAAGCTTGTTCTGTTTGCTCCGGTGGGTAGTGTCTGGGAGCTGCACGTTTTGGCAACAGCTGCTCTCTCTCCCCTCTTCTACTCTGCTGTAGAAGTTAATTACGTCTTGTGATAATGTCACTCATTTACAGGAAAAATTTTGGATAGGACATTTGCTAAGCAGCTTAACAGTGGTCTGTGCTGCCTTACATTTAGTACTCTGGCAGATGAACAAGTCTTTGTCTTTCTCTTCCCGCATAAGACATTGTCAAGTGGTTCTCAACAGCCATTTATGAAGTTTATTTCAAGGCATCTATAATTAATGTCCTGATCTTTTAGCTGACCATATAAAGTCTAGACATGGATGGCTGGTCTTTTACCAAATGTAAAGATTTTTTTTTTTTAATAATTATCTTAGCAAAATAAATAGATGATTCCAAACACATATCTTCAGGATGCATTTCACTCATAGGGGTGAACAAGAAAAAACCTAACTCTTAAGACTCAAGCTGTCCAGAAGAAAATTCAGTAATTAGTAATGCTACAAAGCAAAACTTCTCTGACAGGTGATTCTGGGTTTCCCAAAAAAGGCCACAAGCCTTCCTTGCCAGCTCTGTCATTAGTTACTGGGCTAATGAATCTTTGATACAGTAAGTGGCTTCAGCTGATCCCTGCAGAGGCTTTGGAAGGAAGAGTTAACAATTATGTGAATGTAGCATCTATATCATTTTTTCATTGTGAGTGAGCATCAAGAGAAGAAAATAGGTCCAAACTTGAAATGAAAACGTGCCAAGTGAGCATTCACGTAATTTTTGTGACAGGTATCATATGATGGTGTGATGGGCAGCAAATACTCAATAGGCTGTTCAGCACATGAGCTTTTCCTGACTACCAAATTCATGATGTTGTTTTCTTTTAAGTAACTGTAAGTTAATACTAACAGGCATGCTGTAGACATTTTGCCTGTCTCCCACGCTGCCTCAAGCTCCTTAGTTTCATTTCCAAGCAAGAGGAGTCCATGTAAAGAGGCACTAAGGATGGTTTAACTTAAATCAGTGTGCAAAAGATAAAAGAGCAGAGGGAACAGTGTGGCACTGAACAGTACCAGTTGTTCTGAGAATTGTCATTTCCCTGTGTTATTTTCCCTTCCAGTTCTATCCCACCCCTCCCTTGTGCCCGGGGCTGGCCGGCATCTGTTAAAAGATGCCGTGTGCATCAAAGGCTGCCTTGTCAGTGACAGTTCTCACCACTGATGGATGATGATGTATGAAACAGAGTGGTTTGGAAGCGACACAAAAGTGAGACCAACAGACACAAAGTCTTGTTCTATATTGATTGCTGACTTCGGCTGTTTGCATTTAGCTATCTAACAGGGTAATTGGTTTGTCAAAGTTTAGCTGTCAGTTAATTCTTCTGGTCTTGCTTACTCTACACATTTTTAAGCAACATAAATGGGTCACAGGATGGCAATAACTTTTGTCTATTGTATTTCCATTCTTTCCAGGATCTAGCACAGATGGCAGTAAGGCTGGGCATTCCAGTATACTGGGTTCAGAGGTGGCCTTATTTGCAGGGATTGCATCAGGGTGCATCATTTTCATCGTCATCATCATCACTTTGGTGGTTCTTTTGTTGAAGTACCGGAGAAGACACAGGAAGCATTCCCCGCAACACACGACAACTCTATCACTTAGTACATTAGCCACCCCAAAGCGCAGTGGCAACAACAATGGTTCTGAGCCCAGTGACATTATCATTCCTCTAAGGACTGCAGACAGTGTCTTTTGCCCCCACTATGAAAAGGTCAGCGGCGACTATGGACATCCGGTGTACATAGTTCAAGAGATGCCTCCTCAGAGTCCAGCAAACATTTATTACAAGGTCTGAGAAACACACAACCAGCTCTGTGGTACAGTTGAGTCATAGAGGAAACTCACTGGTCAAATGCTTTCTGTTGGGGTTTGTGATGACGCCTTGTGCACTAGCATTGACTTAAGCACAAGGGGGAGAAGGCACAGCTCTTTCTCCAGGAACCGACGCGAGCTGGACAGCTTACCTAGTCTGTAGAATTCCTATCTCGGTGAATAAGTATTCACTAAAAGCTGGAAGACTTTTATGTAGAAGATGCCCATTCTGATTGCTGTACTCTTGTTACATTCATCATCCTCAAAGCCATGTGCTGTGGGCGTTCAGGCATGTACAAAAGCCAAGGGAAGATGGAGCAATCCGTGGATGTTAATAGCTCTAGGCATCCTGGGAAGGTGCTCTAGGATATATCAAGCTTGAAATGCAATCTTCTGACTTTTGTGTGTCTCTCTCAGTGCGTACTGGATTTGTCACACAGACCTTGGTGTCTAAGTAAGACTCGTTAAAGTTCTCTTGCTTTTAGTCCGTCACTGTTCCATTTGTTTCTGTTATCCGGGGCTCTGCCATCCTTCACATAAGATTTCCTTTCACTCCACCTCCTGAATCACTAATGGAACATTAATGTTTGGAGATCCGCACTCCATCCATCTGCTACAGCAGCCTCACTCGAATGGGTAATGCATTTATAAAAATTGTGTTTGATAGTAAGGAGCCTTCCAGCCAAAAAGTTAGGCTGTCAACAAAGTCAAGAGCAGGACTGGGTGGTGGAGGGAAGGGCTGATTGAAGTTTGCAATTGAATATTGCTGCCTCAAAAGTAGAAACTGGGAAGAAAAACAAATACATTTAGGTAGCACAGCACTTTGGTATGCTAAGTTTTAAGAGGCAAGTAGGAAACACAATAACATGCGCAGTGGTTTATGGCTGCATTTGAAGGAATTCATGGTTATCAAATACCAGTGTGCAGAAAAAAATAGTACCTTCAATACAGTAGAACAAAGGGGTATTGTTAGTAAGTGAACAAGCCTGGAGAAGACAAGACAATAGCAGGCCACTGAGGATATATTAGGGCAGGGCTGTTGTGGTACTGGTAATAAAATACACAGCTTTGAAGCTGTAGCAAAAATGTAGTCTGCTTTGGGTGACTTTTAAGCAGACTCAGCTGCTATACTATCACATTATAATAAACACAGGGAAAGCATTTAAGAAAACAACAGAGAGCCAAGTGACCAAGATGATTATAAGCCAGTGGGTCAAATGAGCTATAATTCTATCACTGGTAAAGTTGTGGAAAAAAGCCCAAAAAACAACAAACCACAAAACCTTGCTTTAAAAGTAAGGCAGAATCTCTTTGTGACTGACCCTTTTGGCACTTTGGCTTATTGTAGTGCTGTCCCTGCACAGTGAGTGTAGGTACTGACTGACACAGCCGTTCATTGGTGCTCTGTTGCAAAGTTAAAGCACATATGGCAAACCTCTGGCAGTCCGTAAGAGTAAAATAAATTATGACACTGAGATGGAGAAGCAAAATATGTCTTATTTATAATAGGTGTATAGAACACAAGGGATATAAAGTGAGAGTTTTTCTTTTGTTCATTCTTTCTTACTTTTGATTTGGTTTTTTTTTTTACTAATATATATTTTGAGATTGCACAGAATCTACACCAGAAGATGTGAAATTCATTTGCGGCAATTACATAGTCTTAACTTGTCATCATTTTACATATATATATGTGTGTGTGTGTGTCTATGTATATACACACATACATAAGTCTATATGCATACCTATGCATATATATGTATGCATATGTGCACATTTTTTTTTAAAATAAACTACTTCTGGAAAAAAAAAAATCAGCCATCCAAAACCACCAGTGGGAGCATAGTTTAAAAAAAGAAAAATTCCAAAGCATCTTGTAAGAGAAAAGTAGAAAATACAAGGTCCAAAAAATCAGGAATTCAGTGTTACTGCATCACATATTTAACAGCAACAAGATGTGCCGGCATTTATTTTCTGTGTTGTGTTTTCCCTTGCCTTACAGGCTGATGTGTTCTGTAGATTTTGTTGAGATTTGTAGAGGGGGGTTTCAGGTTAAAGTTTTCTCTCTAGCGTGGCTATTCCCCTAAAGCTCCCACCCTGGGGAGGAAATAAAAAAACTCTACTTTTATATGTGCTATGCAAATAGACATTTCTAACATAGTCATGTTACTATGGTAACACTTTGCTTTCTGATTTGGAAAGAAAATGTAGCAACAGCATTTTAGGGTTCTCAGACCTCTGGTGAGCACCTGCAAAAAAAAAAAAAAAAAAAAAAAAGAAAAGAAAAGAAAAAAAAAGAAAGAAAAGAAAAAAATCAGTCATAGAAATGATCACTCTCTTTGTTTTCTGAACCTGAAGATAACGTTGGGATGTTGGCCCAAAAGAGAGAAACGAAAAACAAAAAAATTCCAACCCATGGTTCTGTGGAAGGTTACCATGGTGACTAACTACAGTACATATGTAATTCTTTTCAACAACCCTTCTTTTCTATGAATCCATCCATACAAGGTTCTCTTGTAAGTCATTAAGATTTTATTTTGGGGGAGGGGGAGAAAGGGAAGGGATGGGCTTACTGAGCCTTATTTTTATTAAGTCATATCTACACTTCATCAGTTGGCTACATTCTAGTTACATACTAAACTGTGAAAAAAAAATCAGACTAACTGCTCAAGAGCAACCTGCAACCAATTGAAAAAAAGAAAATGTACTGTGCGTCTGTTTTGTGTCTGGTGCAGAATTATGACAATCTACCAACTGTTCCTTTCTTTGACGTTGGTCCAGCTTTGAAAAGTTACTGTAAATGCCTTGCTTGTATGATCATCCCTAGTCACCCGAATTGGAATTTGCACCATCATGTCTAAGTGAAGATGCTGTAAATAGGTTCAGATTTACTGTATATGGATTTGGGGTGTTACAGTAGCCTTATTCACATTTTTAAATAATAAAAATACCCACATGAAAATAAGACAAAAAAGGCTTTTCTTAACCAGATTGTGTATATAGAGCAATGTTGGTTTTTTATAAAGTCTGAGCAAGATGTTTTGTATAAAATTTGAATTTTGCAATGTATTTAGCTACAGCTTGTTTAAAGGCAGTGTCATTCCCCTTTGCACTGTATTGAGGAAAAAATTATATAAAAGGTTGCCAAATTGCCGCATATTTGTGCTGAAATTGTGTACCATGAATATTTATTTAAGAATTTCTTTGTCCAGTTTGTAAGTAACACAGTATTATGCTTGAGTTATAAATAATTTCTTCTTTCTTTTTCTTTTTTTTTAATTTTATTTTTTGTTTTTGTTTGTTTGTTTCATTCTGTATTAAGACTAGCCGGTAATAAGTTTGAAATCTGCTTTAGTTCCACATTGCAATTAGTTCCCAGAAAATGAAAATTATGAAAATCACATTCCACGTCTGTTTCAAACTGAATTTGTTCTTAAAAAAATAAAATATTTTTTTCCTATGGAAACCTTGCCTTCTAAGTATTTTCTTCTTTAGTTTTGCAATTTTTTTCTTTATTAAAATAAGAAAATAAATAAGGAAGTCACCAAACTGGTCTGCCTGCCTGCCTCCCTCCCTCCGATCTCTCCCTTCCTCCTCTCCCCCCTCTCTCCAACCTGACTGCTAGCGTTTTATAGGAAATCTCCTTAGAGTACACTGACTTCTGTTAACCTACTTCTTTCAGATTCTCTCTTCCATATATCAGCAGATTTTAGAAAACACCTGAGCATCTTACGTCCTTGGAAGTCAGTGAACTGCAATCAGATGCAGTAGCCAGGTTTCTTGGATTATCTTGGAGTTGAGAGTATAACCACAAAAATAATTCCCAGACATTATGGGGTGGACTTACTCTGTGAGCAGAATCAGAGAAAAAAATTATCTGAAGTCTTCTGGGCACTGTTGTTGTCGCTGCTTCTCCTGAGGAGGGGAAGTGGTGAGCCTGGGATGACAGGGTTGAGCAAGAAGGGACAGGAAATGGAATACATTGGGAGGATGATGAAGGATTGCAAGTGCTGCAAAGCCAAGACATCTCTTCATGTTTCTTTTAGTGGGGCCCTGCATTGTCCTGTCCCTGCTTTACTGCATCTTAAGGGAGATGAGGGCCAACATGTGCAGGTAGCACAAGCCTTAATACAAGATCTGTGGTTCTGCTGCCCTGATTTTCACTAGGGTAACAAATACAAATAATAAATTATACCTTAATTTTCTGACAAAGCCCAATCACCCTCCCTGAAAGTGAAGCACTTTTCAGTTTGTTAGCAGCACATATATGGTATGATCATCCACGGAGCAACAGGTGGGAAGGTCTACAGAGGGCAAATATGCATTTGTCACTTTAACAACAGATGCCAGTTAGCCAGAGAAATTTCACTGAAGAAAGGCAGTTAGCTATTCGTGGTATGGGTCATGCAATTGCCATTTGTCAAATTATTTATTATTTTCTGAATAATCAGGGAAAAATGACTGTATGGTGAAGGCACTTAGCATGTTGCAATGGCACAAGTACTCTGAAATGGGATGTACAGAAACCCCTGGACTGGGAGATGGTTGGACTAGTATGACTTCTTGCAGATGGAGCTCATTTTAGAGATCTAGTTTACAGAATCTGTGCTGGAAGTTGACCTTAAAGGGAAAGTCACACAGTGGCACTTAGGTTCTTCTCCTGGTTCTAGTGCAGAGGACCTTGGGAAACTGTCTTGGTCCAGCAGAAGGCACAAGAGTGGAGCATGTGAGCATCCTCTGGCATCTCAGTAAATCTTGGGCCTAATCCTCTATTTATGTCTGTAAGTCACTTCAAAGGAGATGGCCTTGTGTTCTCTGAGCCCACAGGTACTCGGCTGGATTGTGTTTTCACTCCCTGCTTCCTGCTTGCACACAGGGAATTTTGGTGATCTGATCTCGGTGGGTTTTCGTGGGGGCTCCCACGTCGTTATCTTCTGTGAGATGCTCAGGTCTGGTCTGTGCCTTTCTGGCACAGCCATCTGTTAGAGCTGTGGCTCTAGCTTAGTTAAGGCCAAGGCTATTGTTTTTATTTTAATCCTTGGTAAATACTGGAAGATGTTGACAAACAAATATTTCAGTAGTGTCAAGTTTACATGGCATTTTCATTACTGTGCCTCTTTATTCAAGTATAATAAACATGTATTATTATATATATTTATAACTAGCATGTATACTGACACCCATGGGCACCTATTTTTGCCACTGTCTTAGCAATAAGGGAAAATCAGTGTTGCTATAAACTGTGTCTCCACTGGGAGGGAAAAATCGTTGCCAGTGTAATAACTATCTGTGTATTTATGCCTGGGGCCAAGGTTAACAGGAGTGCCTTGCACACATACCTTCCCAAACAGAACAGAACCTCCACTGAGCTGCTGAACTTATTTTAGTAAAAGATATGTGCCTTAGACACTCAGCATAAAGTCATTGACTTATAACCCATCTTTTATAACTTGCAGAGGAAAAAAAATACTTTTATTTTGTCCTGCTGCTGACACCTCACTATTAATTATCAAACAAGCACAAAATCAGAATTTACTGCCTTTATTACAAAACCGGTTCTCTGGCAAGAGCTAGTCCAAGTCAATAGGCTCTACTAAGTGGAAAATAAAATTATAATTCACAGTAGTTATCCATCTAGAGTGGAATTAGGATCTGTTATATAAAATAGTGCCTCACAAAGTAAGCATAACAATGTTACTGCCTGGGTTTAAAACGTTGTACCTCTTCTTCAGCCTGTCTCTTTAGCTTTGCTGTGATGCATCGATCAAATGCTCACTCAGTCAGTAGCACACTCATTTTGATTCTATGGGCACCATAAATTTTCTTTTTGCAGAAAAGCTTAAAATTTTGTAGTGGTTAGCAAAATAAAGGACAATGAAAATTCAGTCTTGCTAACTGCCACTCTCCATCTTCACAGCCACAATACAAATTTTGGTGGGGAAAATGCCCAGGGTTTAAAAACACTAAACAAGCTCCTTATACAATTGGTAT
Organism: Corvus kubaryi; assembly: GCF_017639235.1. Classification (NCBI taxonomy): domain Eukaryota; kingdom Metazoa; phylum Chordata; class Aves; order Passeriformes; family Corvidae; genus Corvus; species Corvus kubaryi. Next base: position 149,819 of record NW_024581962.1, read on the forward strand.
ATTATTATAGGAAGCATCAGACCAGAAATCAAGTAATATTTATTTTGGAAAAAGATGAATGTTGGAGCATATACCACAGTGTATTAATGATTGTGCTATTCATAAACCAAATGGTGCTGGATTCAGCTGACTGAACTATCATCTATGAAACAAAATAATACCCGTCTTTCACATGATTCATGCAAATACTTTGATGTGTAATTAAGGCATAATTCAATCCATAGGAAACCCTCTTGAGAAGGAAGGGCAAGAGCCTGCCAATACACAGTGAGGATGAGGAGGTGGCGCTGCTGGTGGCTGCTTCTGGAGGAAGGCCTGTGGAACAGAGGGAGGAGGCAAGAGAGGGAAAGTGTGTGAGAGGGCAGTGACTTTCTGAGGAGGAGGCTCAGGGAGATCTGCAATGACGAAATCCAGGGAGAAGTCAGAGCAAGGTGGCAGCTGTGGAGGTAGAGAAACAGGGTCTTCACAGCTCTGGGAAAGGCTTTGGTGGAAAACACATAACAGCAAGCAGAACAAAAGTATTGACAGATGAAAGGCAAGTAAGTGTAGAACTGGTTGGTGTTTCAGGTAGGTGTGGAGATTAGGCCAGGTTGTTCTGCTAGACACAGAGAGGAGACTGAGCCTAAGTGGGGTGGAGAACCCAGGCCAGAACTCAGTGCTTTCTGCAACCGGGGATCCTGTGAAAAAGACATCAAAGATCCGCAAGAATTGAATAGCTGTAGGACTGTTGAAACTCCAAAAAGGAGAAAACCTTGTGCACAGCTGTCATAGCCCCTGGAATAGGACTTGTGTTTTCATAAGTGCATTGACAGACCCTCATGTGCTTAGACTGCTGAAGAAGTGCAATTATTAAATTAATAATATGGGGAATTCATTGAGGGTGGGAGGATAGTTGCTTCTAGATCAGACCTTCAGTGGATATAAATTAGCATAGTTCAGTTTGATACCTGATCCTACTTATCACAGTTCAGAATTGCACACGCATAAGCAATACTCATACAGATTTTATTATAGCTCTTAGCTATGAGAAAATGCTTTATAAGAGTGTTGTTCTGAATATTATGAAGATTGTACTCAAAAACATACCAACAGTGACTTGCTTTTATAAAAGACTGCTATCAAATGCCATAAAAATTGTATTTTGTATTTTATTGAACATTGTCAGCAATTTGCTGTATCTGTTCATTAAAAGTAGGTTGGATTACTAGCAAATGTATAATAAAAATTGTTTACTTTTTAATGAGTCTTTTTGTCCTCTCTTTAATATTTAAACTTGTTCCTTCCTACTCCTGCATTCAGTTCTATTCCCTATGCATAACAGGCAGGTCAGCTGTGCAACGTTATTACATTATCTGTTCATGCCCACATGCTATGTTTCTAGTCTTTCCAAATCTCTTAATTCGTTCAACATACCTAATTTTGACTACCTTTAAACTCAGCTGTTGGAAGCATATGACCACATGAATAATTTAGTAATTATTCAGAATCAATAGCACTTCAGCTTTCATTGCCATGAGGAGTATGGGAGGATATGAGGCCAGGAGGCCAAAAGACACCTTTGCTTGTCACTCTAAAAGATCTCAGGATTTGGGGAAATCCAAATGGTAATGCGAGAGTTTAAAATAATGCATGTGCTGCCTTTGCTTCACACTTTTTCCTTCATTATGTATTACGTTTTCATACATAACCAACAAAGCACATACAAATTTTCCAGGCCTCAAAACAGTGCCCAAGCTGTAGGGATTCATATGGCTGGGTCTGTAGGTCTTTTCTCGAATTTCCACTGGTGAGTAAGTGCTGGCTGCTTTTCTTCAGCCTATTTATTGCACACCCAGATGCCATGCCCTGATCACCTGCTCATCACAGCAGCCCTGCCCATGACACCAGCCCTCACTGGGGCTTCATATCTTCCCAAATAAGGTTTAATTTCTGGACAGAGCTTTCGTTACTCACCCTGAAAGTTGCTTTTCAAATGTTGCCCTAGGCTTTCCTCCTTTTACATGCCTGTCTCTGGATTTCAGCTGGTGATGACATTTCCTGAAAAAAAATAAGGTTCTGATGGAGCACAGGAACCATCCCTGTACCAAGAGTGTGCTTTCTTATAAGCCCCTTATTTTCCAATCAGCTTTAGTTTGAATTTTTATATGGCTTTGTCTCTTCCTTTTGTATTTATTCAGTTGCATCTGAAGGAAAATAGCACGCAGTAAAGTTCCTAAATACAATTTAAATATAGCTCATTTCAATCTGCTTAGTTTTACATTTCCATTCATCAATACATTAAGCTAAAAATATCTCAGATTGCTTTGTTTTGCTTCTTGTAATTTAAGAAAAATTATCGAATCTGTTAAAATTTCTTCTCAGAAAAGTGTAACCTGTTCACTTTAGAAAGCATCATTTGAGCAGAATTAAGAAGCAGTTATTGGTGTGCAGCTCGAAATTGAGTGAGCATATTTGAAAGACAGAATGACTTTGGCAATAACAGATATTTGGTTCTGTTTTGTTTCCTTAGGCCAGCTCAAAACTGGGGAGCAGAAAGTGCTGTTGGTTTTACTGTCAGTGCACCCAGTCTGGTGGCAGCCAGCTTGGAGCTTCTTTGGTTAGCTTTGTCCTTTCAGTCTCTTATGACAAACAGTGATAAAACTGAAGTCTGGATGCTTTGGCCACCAAAAGGTGTATCCTATGTGATTACACACAATACAAGGGATTTATACTAAGACATTGTTCCTGCAGAAGAGACATAAATCCCTTCTGCCAGCTCCCCTCCACTGCCTTCTACTGCTGCATTTTAAAACAGCAGACATTTTTGCTTTGGATTTTTTACTCAGCCTAAATATTTCAAAGATAGAATCAGAACTATATTTATCAAATTATACAACACTTTTGTCTCCTTGTGTAACTGGCTGCTTGCAATGTTTCCTCAGTATCCTCTTTACACAAGACACCATTAACAGACTGGTGCCTACAAGCATCCAGATGAGACTTGGGAGACTCATTTTTGCACCAGTTCTTTGCGAGATATCTTACCACGGCATTTGATCTGTGTTATGCTACTGATGGATTGAAAAACCAAGACATTTTGCTCCAGAAAGGCCCCTTCACTGCTGACGAAAGTTAGACAGGCTGGTTTTATTTTCTCTTTCAGTTACCATCAGAGAGGGACTACTTTGCTGTTCAGGCTTTCACAGGGAGGTGGAGAGGAGGAGGCGAAGTCTCACTCCCCAGCACTTTGATAAATCCTTCTCAAAGGGAAGGGCTGCTCCATGTTGCACAAGGCAGGAGTTTCACACAGCTCTCGCCGTGGCACTGAGCGTGGCAGACGCAGGACCGAAGCTGCGAGTGATGAGGCACAGTCATTCAGCTTTCTGTGCACGGCTGTGAGAGCAAGCGCCTGGAATTCAAAAGATTTCTTGGAAGTGGGCTGAACCTCTAAAGGAGGCACGTGGGAGCTGATCTCGGGCCTTTGGCATGCCTTAGCTCATCTGCTGCACCGCTCTGCCAGACGTGCTTTGCAAGGGACAATGAGGAGGATCCGCCTTAATTAAACCCTTGGAAGCTTCACGGGTGGTGAGAATCACGGATGCAGGGATAACCAGCTGCGACTGTCACGGCAGTATCTTCTGCAGACCCGGAGGTCGTCACCAGCGTCTCTGGAGAGGCTGTTTCTGGGTCGCAGAGGGAGATCTGCAAAGGTTTACACTCCCTACTCACTTTTTGGCGGCCTCACTTAACATTACTGCCGGCTCCTGGAGCAGCGGCTGACCCACTTCATGATTTCTTAAGCATGAAGTGAAGCTTCTCGTTGATGTAGCTGACTGATCTCAGTGCCCTGAAGAATCTGGCCCCTGATTACCAACCAGCTGACAGACATGAATCAGGTGGCAATTAAATGCTTGTAAAATACAAGACCCATTTAGTAACATTTCCAAGTCCCTTAGAAATATTGGTTCTTGGAAATATCCTATCCGTTGCCAGCTATTCTAAGATAAACATAAACATTAAGTATACTAAATTATTTTTCTTTAAGGGCAGTGAAAATCAGAACTCTGAGCACTCTTAATGGGTGTTGAAATTCTGATTTTTTTTAATCTCCCTAAAGTCCAGGCCTATGTGGCTTCCTGTGGAGGTGAGTTTTATAGTTCAGTCACACATCATATGAAAGAGTGTTTTCTTTGATCAATTTTTAGCTTTCCACCTTTGAATCTCTCTATTCCTTTCTTCTGAGACAGAGAAATCAACTCCTAAGTTCTATCACTTGTTAGCATATTTCTACCTTAAAGAAAAGTTAAAATTCATTCATCTCATTCTCTTTCTTACGGTACCCATGCTTCCCTGTCTATTTCCATTTCGTGAGTTTTCCATGCCCCAAACACTTTTTTTCTGTACTTTGAAATCTCCCTTAGTTCTGCTTTGTCCCTTAGAAAGAGAGGGAATATACAGTTTACTAGTCAAGCTTGCATGGCTTTTTCCTATAGTATAACCTCAGAAAGGCTGAAGAGGAACTGCATGAGAAACAGTGTGGATGCCATCCTGGCCAGTTATTGTGTCCACAGCATTTTAGGAAACTGCTCCTGTAAAACATCATAAATGGTGATAAAGCACCTTAAGCTCGCATTAATAGTAGTAGGATTTGAAACTGCTCAGCACCTCTTAGGTATCCTATCCAGAAAGAGAGGATTGTATTTTTGGCTGCAGTTACAAAGCTTAAGAGGTTTCTACCTATGTTTCTGTATAGCAAAATCGGGATATTTCCTTTATAGTACATCAACAGGAAATATTTCTCTGAATACTCTGTTGTATTTTCCAACCAGATGCATAAAGCTCCTTTTGCAAATAGGCCTCTTAATCCATTTTTTTTCCTCACAAACCACATGAATCACCCATGTACTAACAATTTGCCTCATTTCTCAATCCATCTTTTTTAGACAGACCGCACCCTCAGCTAAGTCTGTGTGCTTTCTCATGTACTAAAAGTCCCTGCTAGCAGCCAGACTGTCACCATCTCCATGACCTCTGAAAACAGGCAGTTTAGGTCATTCACCAGGGATGTGGGAGTCTTGGGTTGAAATACGCTGTTAGCGTGACTCAGAACAGAGGTATGGATATATGATTTCAGGTTAGTGCCCTGTCAGGTATTTTCTGTTGGAGTTTTATCACTTTTGGTAGATGAACAGTTATTGCTCAGAAAAGCCTCTAAAATTCATGAACCAGCAGTCTAGGGAGTGAGGCTGCAACACTGCTCACCAGTCACGGGCAGAGGCATTATCCTGTTGTTGTTCAATAAGAGAGGTGGATCAAGATTATCCCAAAACATGACATTTAGGGAGTTCCCCTTTAATATGGAGGGCACGGCCATGTCTCAGAAGAGACTGCAGGCCCATTTGCACAGCTTACATCTTGTTAGAGGTCTCTGACCCTCACACTGTCCTGATTCACCGCATCCTAAAGTGGGAGATTGGATCTTACTGGCAATGCACTCTCCTCTTTTGAGCTTTTGGCTTGGGCTGAGATCCCAAACACTTCCCTAATGATGGGCAGTGGACTCTGTGAGGAGATTTCTTTTTTCAGAAATCAAGGCACCCTCTGGGTCCAGTGTCAGAGAGAGGTGTCAGCGGTGCCAATCAGACAGATTTAGAGGAGAAAACACACAGCAAAGAGCCTGACTGCTTCTGAAGACCCAAAAAAGATGAATCTGTCAATTTTTGCTCTAAATGGGAAGCTGAACTTTAAGTCATGGCTTAACCAAAGGGCAGCGTATGGAAGCACTACAGCTGTTTGAGATCCACGTGCACTTCACACTGGCACTTTGACAAACGCTATTGTGTTACAAATACTGGATGACACAGTAAATCTGGGGCTGCATTCAGCTCTGTCCTACGCGGGCATAATTCCCACTGACTTTGTACACGTCTATACCAAAAAATGTGTGGAAATGCGTAGGACCGAAACAAATACACTGTGCTTGTAAGGAATCCTTCTGGCAGACTGAGAAACATTTGATATGGTTAGACCCCTGTAGCAGGAAGCATGAATGCTGTAATATGGAACTGGAGGAAAAATTAGGGAATCCATGAGGTCTAGAAGCTGCCTGGTGATTTTAAAGACAAAACTTGAATTTCTGCACTGGAGCAACAGACATGCTGGCTGGTCATTATAAGGGGAACAGGGCTCCTCCTGCTGAGATCCATTTACTGTCTTTCATACTCTGCTTTTTGTCTCTCTGCCAGTTTCTACAAGGAAAGAAAGAATTCAGAGGTTTTTTGTTTTTTTTCTGGAGTGAAAGCCTACAGGAGGCCTAAAAAGAGCACTACACAAATATATCAGAGAAGAGATCATGTTGCAGGGAAGCTGTGGCTGCCAATGATGAGATCTTCAGTTTCTTAGCCACTTTAGGTCAGAAACCAGGTGTTATGTTGTTGATCCCATGGCTGCTTGCCATCCCCTGCCTCCTCCTGTAACAAACAGTCTCAGACGAACAGCTTTCACAGCTCCAGATGTTTAAAAATACACTTTTAGAGTACTTCAACAAGGAAGTGCTCTTTGCAAAGTGCTGCTTTCTATGTTCAGTGGCAGAGCCGGTGCTAACTCCTCTACACTGATTTTTAGATGGCATTTTAAAAGCTTCAGCAAGTCTGGACACATATTTTCTCTGCTTAAAACCTGCTTAACTCTTTCAGCACTGTTTTTAGATGCCCCTGATGTTCATATAACTGGAAAGGGCTTAAAATCAGAACAGTGGAAAATAAGTGAGAAATTAATGGCCTTCTTTTTTTTTCTCAAAAGAGTAAAGGCCAAAAGGAACAATGCTGTAAACATCTCTATGAAATCAACTTACTTGTGCATTTTCTACCACTAAGAGCCAGAACAAGCTGGCTTATGCCAAATAGTCAGGCAGCAGGGACAATTTTTGCAAGGGGTACAATAACTGCAGAAAATACCATCCCACTGGAACATTTGGGACACTTTAACAGTCACAGCTCCAAATTTATTAAGCCAAATGACATTACAAGCTGTGGGGAAAACAGAGCAAGAGCTAAAAATCATTTAAGATTTAGGTAAAAATCCATCTTCATGTTAAAGACAAGTACTTTATGCTAAAAGAGGCAAAGCTGGTGCTGGCATCAAAGGCAAGGGTGTCAGCAGGAAGTGCCAAGGAAACAGCTGAGGCCTTGTACTTCAAAAAGCTTAACTCTGGGTGAGGGATGTTCCCACCAACAGTCAAGATTCACAGATGACATTTTCAGATGTCTTAGGTTTTTTTCCATCCAGGCAGTCACGTGATGGTTCCTATGCCATATGTCTTTTCCATGGGCTTCAGTTTCTTAGGTGTCTACAGCTGCTTTCAGTTCTCTGCTACAAGGTGGAAAAGAAAGCCTCGGTGGTTTGTCTTCTTATTTTAGGATTAGTTTCGTGAGATTTGGATGGATTTCTATTTCTGTTCCATTAGCAGAGACAATTTTTAGCTGCTAAATGCAGTGTTAACCAGTTTCTCTGACATGGACATGGCTGACCCATCAGATCTTTGACAAATGATTGATTTAATCTAGAAATGTCTATTTATAAACTAATGCAAAAAAATATTAAGGATGAGTAAACTAGTTAATAAGCATCCCACTGGCAACATGAATAAAATTACTGCTAGGTCAACTGAGAAGTCAGCATTGCTCCATATGCTTCTTTTAGTGGTGTTCAAATAGCACAGGTGTAAACTTTGGGTGACCTTATTTATTTCATATTTAAGTGGGTCATTAAAGGAAACTGTCATCTATTGAACTAATTGCTTTTTTAATTCCTTCCTGTGAAGAGGAATAATAAGCTTCTTATCTTATTAATACATCTATTGTTCTTATCAAATTTGTCTTGCTTTTGGAAAAACTCTGTATCCTCAGAAATGAGGCTGAATTTCCCCTAAAATGAGGTTGAATTTCCTCTAAAATCAGAGGCATAATCTTAAACATTTATAATCTGAATGTGGGAAAGAGACAACCTGACTCAGTGTTTTTAATGCGCTTCATTCATCTATTTGCTAAGGTGGGGCAGAAAACCTCAGTCTGAAGGTGTGGGGGAAGGGGAATCAGCCTCAGGTGGAGCTGAGTTACATCTCTGTGCCCCAGATGCAGAAAGACTTCTGTGCATTGCAATGCTCAAACCTAAATTTTAGGTGTCTGACTTCTGTTGTGGAATCCAAGACCCAAATGGTGCATGAATTCTCCATCTGATGCCTGGGGAGAAGAGTTAGGTGAATCATAACCTACCCAACTAAATTCATCTATTATGTACAGGCTCTGAAGCCAGTAGTGTTAAATTGAAAATTACATGGAGAACACTTGGCCCGTGGTTTACTTGAAAGAAAAAAAAACCAAACCAAAACTAGTAAAAGTGTGTATTTCTTTAAATTTTATGCTGACAGACCAGAGATAATTAGCCTACAGCTGCAGACTGAGGAGAACGGCTCTTTTTTCTGCCTAGAAGCAGCAGGTGAAAACCCTGAGAGAGAATCTGGGTGCCACTGACTTAATTTAGTTGCTTGAATTGAAGGCAGCATACAAGACCAGAGAGAAACAGGGAGGTGGCAAATCTTCAAGACCAGGATTTCTAAAGAGTGGCAGTTAATAAACAGAAATGGGAGTATGACTAGAAAGAAGAAAGGATTAAAAAATATGTACTTATGACACCCCTGTAGTATCATAGATGCCTTTGAGATGTATCAACTAGGCACAAGCCCAGACTCAAAAGCAATGCACTCTCATGAGAAATGTGATGTAACAATGGAGAACTGTAAACAATAGGAGATGGAGGAGTGTTACAAAAATCATCATGAACCTGTATACTGCTACACATATATCTTATGCAAAAAAACCTTTCCCACTTGTCCAATGTGCTCCCATACATTGTTCTGCACCCTACCAAGGCCTGCTGCTTTGCAGGCACTCCTTGTGACTTCCATATACTCGTCTCTGTTGTGAGCCAAAACACAATCAGGCATTGCTTGCAACATTGCTTGTATCATGAGTACCTTTATTTTAGAACAGTATTAACATGAAGATTATTTCATTTTTGTGAAGGGAAAATTACTTGTCTTTTTCAATAGGCAACAGTTTAGTAATAATAAAAGGCAATAATAAAAATGACAACAAATTAACATAATTATCTGCCCACATAAATTCTTACAATCCTGTTCTATTGGGCATTTGTTTGAAGAGGCTTTTTTAATCTGCATGAGATGATAAAATGTATAGAGATAAAATTGCTCCATTTTTTTCAGGAAGGATCTTCAAAGTAGCCCGATCACTGTATGCTGACATTTTAATATCATCAATGGGAGGACTCGTGGAGTAAGCCTAAATAAGTGTGGCAAAGTACAAGATTAAAATGTATTAAAATGAAAGCGTAGAAGTTGTCTTTCCAGCACTTTCATTTGAAGGTGAGAAAGAGCAGAGTCAAAGAATACCGTGCTGCTTTGTAAATCAGGCGATAAGGAGTACTGGCTACTGACAAGCACCAGTCTCTCCTTCTTTCTGTGTGCAGTGTACACACACGGTCAGGTCTAATGAGGGGAGAGAAATCCTTGTTTCTTAAAGATTATATACTCAAACATGAGTACAGCCATGATGTAAAGCCAGGTATGACTCCACAAAAGAAGCATAGCTCTAGCCATACTTAATAGATCAGGTACTGTGTGGCCTGAATGCTTGGAGTCATTGTCCAGAAACAGTAAAGTCACATTTGAACAGCCTTTACCCAAGGTTAATATTCTGGCTATGAGAGGGCTCGCTAGGTAGGGCGCAGATCCAGGTGGAAAAAAAGGCACAAGTAGCCAGTGGCCTGAGTTGTCTCCCTGTGCCCACACACTGCTCCACCTGAACAAACCACCAGAGCAGCAGGTAACCAGGAGCAGGTGCAGAGACAGCACAGCACCACGAAGGTCAAATCAGGAAACAAGCCTTTATCACTCATGTTTGTTTTGTTTATTATTTCCCCATTTTTAAATTTGTCATTATGTCAAGTTATGGAGAATTTGTTTCTTGAGATGCCATAATGAAGCATGTGCATCATCCAGTGCAGTGTGTTACAAAATGTTGTGGGTTTTCGTTAAAGCCTACCCTAGCAGCTGTTGTGTTTGATATACCATCACATCAGCAAATTTATATGCTTTTGATTAAACTTTTTGGTTTAGAATGGCACCTCTTACTAACACATAAGAGTAGAGCCAAGTAGAATAGCAAACAGGAGGAGAGAGAATGCTGGAGGAAAAAACCTGAAGATCTTGGATAGCTGCTTAGGGATTTTTTATAAAAACCTGTGAAGATTTCTTGTCACTGAGAAAAAGAAATTGTTTTAGAGGTTTATAGGAAGTGTTAACAACTGCATACTAGGCATTATTTTCCCCTTGTTAAGCAAAATAAATAATGAAAGTACCAAGGCTTTTCAAAAATTCTACCAAGGGGCAAGAACCAGCTTTTTGTTTATTTATTTAAGTTTATAAATTAGTGATATACTGGATGCAAAATCTTTTGAAGGGTTGCATATTTATCTGGTGTGAATAATCTCAAGACCTGTGTTAAATTTATGGCAGCACAGTGAAACTCAGCCATGCCCACACACCTGCATGAAGTGGGTGCTTTTGTTCCTTGGATCATGTGGATTATCTCCACTGTAAACAATGCATTAATAAAGAGCAGAGCAGGCACTTACCATATTCCCTTTTGGAATTAAGGAATAAAAGACAACTTGCATACTTGGCTGCCTTTGAGGAAGCTTCTAGAAAAAAAGTTCAGAAGGAAAATGAGAGGAGTATAATGACTAATAAAATAAGGAAAAATACTGTGCCATTTTAAGTGTAAATGTGTCTTGGAAATACCAACCCAAAATGCTACTGAGTAGCTAAGTCTATGCAAAATGTCCTTTGTTGGCCATTTGAAAAAATAAACAAAAAAATCACCAAACATAAAAATCGTCTTTTGTAGAGACATCAAATATAAATTAAGCTTTGTTAATCGTAGACCTGAAATTTGTATTTATAGGGATAATAGAGTCCATGACAACCAGTTTGATTTTTCCACCCATTCTGGCCTCAGGAAAGGAAACAGAATCCAGGAAAACAGTCCCGCCTGACACCTATCTCATCAGCAGCTTTCACAGCACAGTGCGGTGGCGAGGAACAGTTTCATCAGGAGATCAGGAGTTTGAAGAGCTGCTAGTGCAGAGGGGAGGTATTCCTCAAGAAGGACAGGAAGCAAGGTTGGGGTGGACTGAGAAAGTGAGGGCAATAATGTACAGATCCAGCAAGAAAAATGCAGAAGGGAATGCTGGTAGGCAGGGAGCAATGCTCTGCAGAAATCCACACCATGTCCACTTAGTTCCCTATTCCCTGTACAGGCAGCTTGAAATCAGCGTGGCTACTCACAGAGTGTGGTACAAAGATATTAAAAACGAGTCTCAGCTAATCAGAAATATCCTGCAGATTCGAACCACTAAGATCCAGGGTGCTGGAAAGGTGGAAAGCAGTCCTGTTCTTTTGGCTATGTTTGATTCCTTACTAATTTTGTAGCAGTATATACACCTGGTATAGAACAGATCAACTCTTTTTTTGTTGTTATTCTATCAATTTTTTTAATGTATTTTCCGTAACTTTTTTTTTTTTTTTACTAAAAATGTCACAGTAGTCTATATTAGTGCCACCTTATGTTTCAAGGAAACATATTTATATTGCCACAAGAATAATCACGTGATTCAAAAGCCCTTCAGTGCTTTGTGGCTGTAGGCTTGCATTGCGTCTTGCAGGAGGATTGTGGCTGCTGGGTTATTTTTTTTTTGCAACATCTCTTACTTTACTTAAGACAAAAGAAAACTTCTGTGGATAGGCATGGAATCACTATCATCCTTTTGTCTCTTCATTCTTTAGGTGTGCTCATAATATAAAATACTCTGTAATTTCAGAAGGATATAAATGAAAGAATTAATTGAAAAATAAGTAATTTCATCTATGTCTCATTTTAAACTTGTATCTTTCATGCATATCCAAAGATTAGATAGTGGTATATATTTTCCTTTCCTCTTTAGATTTGTATTTGAACATTTGTGTCAAAAAATCAAGTTCAAACTAATCAAGCTGCACCTTTGTGCATATACCTTTTCCCTGAGGCAAAATTATTAGGCAGATTGTTGTACTACTGATTAGTGGACAAAAAAAAAGGACAAAAAATAAAAAATTGCAACTTTTTTCAGTTTATTTTTTGGAAGATTGGTCAGGATAAATACCATCTTTTCTTACGTGTTTGACTGGTCAGTCTCATCTGATTTAGCTCAATGATCTTTCATGCCAATTTACTCACGGGCCAACATTGCTTGCAAAGTGCTAATTGAGAGAAGGCACCATTGCTCAGGGCTATCCGCTTTCTGGCTTGGACGGCTGATTTTACTGACAGCATTATCAGCCAATGCTTCCAATCCAGATGATGAAAATGGGAAGATTTGAACTGAGTCATCATTTTGATACAGTTAAAATGAAAATGTTTGTTGCATTGCCAGGGTTTAAGTAATCTGCTAGTGGAAAATGGAACTTTTAGCATGGACCATATCTGTGTCAGATTCAATTCAGGTAATCACAGGTCAGTTTAAACACACAATTTCAATGTTTATATCTTTTTGTAGTAGAGCTTATTTAGGCACTCATTTAGGCTTCACTGACACTAAGCTCTTGTGCAAGAATTTAGGCAGAAGAAGTTCCTAGATTCATAACTGTGAAGGCCTTGGTCAGCTTTTAAAAGAACAGTTTACAAAAGTTCCTGAGTGAAAGCCTGGAGGTATCCTAACCCCACACAGTGAGGGTGCCAGTCAGTCACTGGGGTGGGTTACAAAGGTTACTGGAGATAAAGGAATTTTGCAAACCCTGCATGATTCAACACACCGAGAGGGCAATGTGCTCACTCCACTGAGCAATTTAATGTCCTGGAGTAATGAAATGATAAGTCTGTTTCACACAATGAGCCTGTCAAAAAACCCCAATAATAATGGGATTCCTGTAGGAGAACTCTGGAAAGTTTTACTTGGAAGACTTAAAATTGTTAATTTTTTGATGCAAAATGGTAATTAACTCAAATAAGCTCCTGTAGCACATGGTGAAATAAAGAATCACTAACACTGAGAAATAGTGATTCAGCCATTTTCATCCATTACACATGGCTGACATAGTTAACTCCTGTTGTCCCTCTGAAACACTGTGGATTGCCGGAGAGGAAAACACAGCCTGGTCCAGAAAGTGTGTACATAATTTTACCCCAACATATGTTTCATTTATTTATTGGTTTAGCCTCAAATTAGGTGGAAATTAGAACCCTCAATTTAGACCTTATCTTTCACTTGCAGCCTCTCCTAAAAGTAGTCTGTACACATGTATGTGCCACAGTATGTGCTTTCATGTCCATGCTCCTTCAAATGCTTATATTTAATTAATACTTATTAAATTAATAAGTGGGAAAAAAAAAAAAAGGTGGACAATATGTAACAACTGCTCTTTTTCAGAACAATATCCACTTATAGAAAGCATGCAGAATAGTTAAAACAAGTAAAACCAGGTAGCCTATTAGATATTTTTCATATTATGCATTCACACTCTGTGAGAAGGTCTGTACACCTAGACTTTGGTTGCAACATTTTTTTTTTCTCTAGTTACAGTTCATTTTTAGAAGCTTTACTCAGGTGGAGCAGGATGAAGGATGACTCTGCTTCTATCTAATGAGCACTGCTACAATTATCCCCTCAAAATACTGCTTTAAATTTAAGCAGTAAGAGAGAGCCTCTGTAAGTGTGAATAAAGGCATTTTATTATCACTACTGATTGCATATAAGCTTTAGATAACTAACTAGCTCAGTTTTTTCTTGCATCACACACCAAGTTTTGGTTTGTTTAACCACAAATTTAGGGTAAGCTTGTCACTAACACAGCAAATACATGAATAATAGCCTTTTTATTTTCAGCAATAACTGGGCTTTATTATATTCAGTAATATCCTCTACAGAATGACTTGGAATGAAGCCATTTCTAGAATACAGCTTTCAAACTTGTTTCAGAAGTCATGCATAATGGGGGAATGAAATACGGTTGGAATACAAGAGTAATGTTTGGACAGTTATATTGTAATTGTATGCTGTATTTCCTGAAGTGAAATTCGTACTTGAGTACTTGCAAATGTGAACATAAGTTTCAAAATTTGCTGATTTTCTACCAAGAATCCTTGTGTGCTTTCTATTGTACTTGGTTCTAGTCTTATGTCAGAATATTTGATGTCACTGTGAAAGAAAAGGAAGGTAATTCAAAAGTATATCTATTACCTTGTTAAGTTGAATTTCATTTCCCACTGAAAGATGAAGTTTTAAAGAAAATGCTCAGTGTTTCTTAGTTTCATAAAGGATTTTGTGAGCGACGTTACATCTGTCCTGACACTTATGGATAGTGTCTTTATCACCTGACTTAGCAAATGAATTGGTAAATTACTTGATTATTTTTCTCTCCATATAGAACCCTTAACCTTTTACTTTTAAATACTCATTTCTAAGTGCAATGCTAGCCTGTGGAAAGCTTGATAACAGCTCATAGGCCCAGATAAATATGATAATTCATTTAACCTTTACTTCAAATCCACTTATTTGTTACAGGCATCAATCACATCTAAAAGCTTGAAGATGAATGTACAAGCTGCACTTGGATGTGTAGTTTGAGTGGTCAGGAGCATAAAGACATGAAGCATGGGTGTAGTGCAAGCAGAAGTTGGCAGCACAGACAAGGTGTGAAATAGCAGCCTTGCAGCTCAAATACTAGGTCAATGAACTATTTTAAAGCTAGTTTAAGGTTTCTGCTACTAGATTTTTTCTGTTTGTATTAAATATTTGGTTTTTTGATAGTTATTAATATTCAGTTTGTACAACTCAACATTTTTAGTTTCTTCATCTGTAAGCCTTGGGGGTTTTGTGCTCAATATCACAGAGATTCCATGTCAAACTATAGTTTTCTAATCCTATTAGAGCTGCATCTGTTATGATATTAATTGGTGGAAAATAGTATTTAATAGTTATCCTATTATACAGTCTTTTGCTTTATCACTGGTTTGTTTCATATCTCTAGAGCTCTGATTTTCTTCTGGCTTTAATTCAGTGTGTGAAAAATCTGAGTCTCAACAAAGGCATGAATGGAAGCATGATATTCTCACTCCTTCTTGGCTAACACAAAGAAAGTGTAGTATATCTCTCCTTTGTTTCTAGGTAAGGATTTAGAATGGCTTTTAAAATATCTCGGATTATTTTTCTCACATTGTTTATCCAATATGACCAATCATAGCAGGCTCTCTTCCAATCCTCTTGTTTAACTTATCAGCTTGCTTAGTTCTATGGAATCTTTCTCATACATTTTTTACCCTTCACACAACACTCACCACAGGTGAAATTCATTCCTGGGTCTAGAGTCAATTCAAGGATCATGTGATAAGTTATTGCTTAAATTTATAGCAATATTATGAGGGCATAAATTAGCTTTTAAGGACTTGGTGTGGTCCTCTGAACAGGTGTGAGTTTCAACTATTAAGATAAAGTTCTTCTCAGCTGGAAAACTTGCAGCTTTTTGTGTACTTTCAAACCATTTAAACTTTCAGTCTCGTTGACTATAGATGCAGTTTGCAGTGAGTGAAGCCTGTGGTAATGTGATGCTTTAGCCTCATTTGTATGGAAGGCAAACAATGGCTGTTACAGAGTTTCAGAATGGTGTGGAGGACCAAATTATCTGGTAGCTTCAGTAGGAGCAATTAAATGAAAATATTTAAAAATTTCAGAAAAATCAACTGACACCTGCATGCTTGGTATTATCTACAGCTGAATTAACTGGGAGAAGCAGCTAACAAGATAGTGATTGTAATAATGATAACAAAAATAATGAGATAATTTCAGTGCTTGACTCATTTTTGTAAATTAATAACTCATACTAGATTTGGTTTAAGGAAGATCAAGAAAATACTTTTTTTTACTCTAGAGAGAAAAGAAAAAAAGAAAAACTTACATAAGTCTAACATTTTTTTATTATTACTTTCAACCAACAAACAACTTCTCTGTTGGAAAACCAAGCATTCTCATAGTATATCCTCTGTTCTATATCTCAGTCAAAAATTCCAAGAAGATTAATTCATGGGCAATATGATGAACTTGATTTAATTCAATATAGAGGGCCATGGTTTCTGATACATTTAATTACAGTTCTCTGCATGATGATTAAGTCAGGATCTGTGCTGGAGACCTTAAGCTGGATATAGAACTTGTCTTGTGGACTACTGTCTTTGCCCTGCAATGCAAAGCCTATCACATTTAAAATACCATACTGGGTTTTAGTTTTGGAAGTTAATTAAGAGGGATAATTAAAAAAAAAAAAAAAAGAAAAGAAAAAGCCTTGGTGCAGATTTCACTTCTCATGTTTTGAGCAAACTTGTATCTTGCAAATACAAATGGAGTGTATCTTCTCACAAGGCTTCATGTGAAAAAGACTCCCACTAGAATACTCACTCCCTGGCTATGGCTTTTTGAAACAGGCCCTCCCTCCTCCGTGATATGTCTTTTGCTCATTCCTCTTGGGTACCTCTCTTTTCACTTTTGGTGGCACAAATCTGCCACGAAGGTGTGCCACATGTCCTGGTATGTTGATTGGCACTGTTTGTCACACACTGGAGTGTTTACCTGGCTTACTTGGACTTGTCCTTCGCAGAGGTTGTGCAGTTCTATCCACGAACAGGAGGATAATACCTGAGGGGTAAATTTGACGCTGAGGATACCTGCTACACAGAGGTAGTCTTCATGAAATGCTTCCCAGCAGCAATGTGCCTATGAAACAAAGGCAGCTATTAACTAAACACAGCTTTGGAGTAGTAAT
This sequence comes from Corvus kubaryi, assembly GCF_017639235.1. Taxonomy (NCBI): domain Eukaryota; kingdom Metazoa; phylum Chordata; class Aves; order Passeriformes; family Corvidae; genus Corvus; species Corvus kubaryi. The sequence continues at coordinate 166,725 of NW_024581962.1, forward strand.
AATAATATCCCCCTCCCTCCACCAAAAAAAAATATATATATAAACAAAATTCAGAAATGAGCAGCAGCTATTGCTGACTGAGACAAAAGAGTAAAAATGAACTTGAATTAAAGGGAAAAAAATCACAATCATTTTGCTTGAATATTTTTTTCTCCTTTGAAATGCCTCTCTCTTTCTCAATGTTCCCTTCTATAATTTCATTTTTCCTCTAGTGAAAAATATTTTAACCTGTGTTATATTCTGTCAGTTCTTTTCTTATTTATTTTCACATGTATTAAAACTTCTGATTCACTATCTATAATATCCAATAGTTGATACAGTAGACCCTGTTACTGCATTCACTGTTTTTGCCATGCTTCCTTCCTCTCTTAATATCTGTCTTCACAATTACTCAATCATTATCTTTATTATTATCCTGTTTCTCTTGTGCCTTATCTCTGTTTCACTCATCTTTTCCATCCCTGCAGCTGGTCTCCCTCTCCTGTCACCTCTCTGGAGTCTAAAACTAGGCATGTGTCATCAAAGAAATATTTCATATGCATTGATTTTTCCCTAAGTGCATCTGCTTGTCTCTTTAGTTCTACTACTTGATATTTCAGTACCACAAATGATAACATTTTTAAATGTTCAGTCTTGCTTCACCATTTCATTCCTTCGTGGGGGGGAAAAAAAAAGTTTTATTGCATACCTGAAAAACTGACACCATTTGAAAAATCCACAGTAGATTACCCAAATGTTCATGATGATTTACTGTGTCCACCTTAAAAGCTGACTTCAAGAAGAGGTTGTACACCATGTCTATGGAAACTGGCAATTTCTTATTCTGCGACTATCTCCTCCAAAGTTAGAGTAATTTGCTCTGTTGAGGAGAAGAAATTAACTCGGACTGCTTCCACTGCAGTGATAATGATGTCTGAGCTAACTACGTTAAGATAGTCCAGATAGCTCTGTGCTTCAGGGAGCTCACTTCTGAGCAGGCATATCCTAGGAATAGTGAGATAATTAGGAAGCAGTTTCAGATAACTGATGGCAGAGCTTCACATTTTAAAGGTATTGCTATATATGCCTGAAAAATGAGATTTTTGAATTAGTGATTTCACATGCCTCAGCTTCATCCTCTAAAAATCAAGCCCTTTAAAGCCAAGATGGTTACATGGAGTCAGGGCAATCAAAGTCATACAACACTGTTAAACACAGTGGTACTATGAGTATTCTAAAGGGCATGTGTGGAATTACATTACCTCCTGATTAACTATGGCTTTTCTGAGTTCCTTCGTTGTGAGGATGACAAAACCATTTCTGTCTTGGATGTCTTGCAAATCCCTTGGGTGGCCAAACCTTAATAGAGTCTCCATTTTCAACTTCTGGTAGTGAAATTCTTTTCTATAGTGTTTCAGAGGGTGGGAAGCTTTTATTTTTCCCTTCTTTTCATCTCAGAAAGCCTAGTGGGGTGTCCAAGAAATCCCTAATAATAATAATAATAAATCTAGATCTTCAGTGCCTCTTAATTTTGTATCATCCAGATCCCTATTGAATATTTGAAACAATGATCAGTGAATGCTTAAAGTAAATGATTGGTGTATCAGTCTGTACCATATTAAACAATGATGTTTACCTTTAAATGCTGTTACACAACTATTGAACAATGCGTTTCTGGTGAGTGAAACATGATTTTCATAAACAGCATATGGAGCTGACTCTAAACCAGATTTGCTTCTTACTTTTCTCATAAAAAAATCGAGTTGACTCTGCCAATATTAGGCAAAGTCAGTCATCTCCATGAAATCTTTCTGGAACAAAAAATAAGATACTTTTATGAATTCCCCCCCCTGGGTCCCCGAAGTATTTTTCTCCTTAAACATCACTTTTATGGTTGTATTTTAGCCTTAATTTAAAGTAAACAAAAATAATTTTTAAAAAAGCTGTGGGGAAGATCTACCCAGACTGATTTGAAAGGTTTTCATGTGTATCCCTTGTATATTTGAGGGTTTTCATGTGTATCCTGCCATTAATTGAACACCAGAGATGAGAAGATGGGGAGCACAGTCATCAGCCCTGTGGAGCCTGATGAGGAAAAGGTAAATGCAAGACCCTCTCCAGTGAGGTGAAGAGGTTTCTTTTTGGTGAAGGTAAGACTTCAGTGGGAAATATCAGAAAGTCTTTTCTTGCAGTATCTGTAGATGACCAAATCTCCGCTCCAAAGTGTTGCAGAGATAAGAAAGATCAGCAGCCTGAGCTCCTGTTGAACCACCCTCAGGTCACAGCTGGGGATGGTCACCTGAGTAGTGATGTCCTTCAGGTGCATGAGGCACACACCAGCTCTTGCTCTGAGAGCCACACGCGATAGGGAGGCATGAAGAACTCATGTTTTGAAATGAGACGTGACAAAATGCTGCAGAAGTCATGCAGATCTGTGTTAACTGCAGCCCATCCTTTCCACTGCAAACTCCCACAGGAATAAATAAAATTTACTGTGTTTTTTCCACCTGAAACCAGCACAGAGTTGAGTAAAGGGTACACTGTGTGTGTATATATTGTGAAGTGCTTCCTTACTCCTGTTTCAGGGTGCTACACTTAAAAGTGAGACCATATAAATGCAGAACAAAGAAAGCTGGAAGAACAAAAATCCAGTTACCTCGAGTGGGAGCAGTGACCATCCTCTTTTGCCCTGCACGGTCATGAAAACCAGCAGCCTCTTGAAGAGGGGCAGAGTACTTATGGATATAAAAGGGCCAGCAAGAGGACACAGAAGTGTAACAATTTACTGCTTCCTCCACATAGTTTTTATTATTATTTTCATCTCCTTTTCTTTTTTGGTGCAGGTACTACAAAGTGCATCAGATTTTAATGTGAAACATTTGTGCACATATTAAATCTTGTGATTGCTACTTGCCCAGCACTATGCAGTAATGATTTGAATGATGGCTATCTGCATATTCCATACTCCAAAATTATACTAAAACCTCTGAATATTGCATTTTGCAGTCATTCTCCCCTCTATCTGAGTAAATATATTTTGAAACGAGGTAGAGTTCAAAAAAATTACACTGGACTGCGACTAAACCAAGATGTAAAGATATCTGTCAGAAACAACCTCCTGGCTAATATTTTCACAGTAAAATTTCTCTTTATTTATATATAGAGTGAGAAAATGATTCTCATATATGATTTCCCCTTGTCTCAACTACAGACTTTTCCTGAGGAAAGGCAGTTGGCTCAGATTTTGACCCTTTGTCCCCTTTCTTTGTTTTTTTTGGCTACCTGTATAGCAAAAATTATTTTTTTTTAAATTAGAGCCAATTATGTTACTGGCTGCATATGTCTGACAGACCATCAAAGTTTAATTGCCAAAAAATTGCTGCAAAAAATCAAAGTTACCTATGTAGTCTGCAAGATAAAGTCTTACTCTGATTCTACAAGCCTATTTGATAGCAACAGGTCACAAAATAGGAAAAATCCAAGGAAACTAGAGGTGATAATTGCTTATTATTGGTGCACCAGCACCAGCGTTCTTGTAAATCCTCCTCAAAGATTAATACAAGAATATCAGCTCTAAATATTTTACAGTTTAATAGAAATCTGATTTATTTATGATTTGTTCTTCCCAGAAACAATGCTTACATACAAAACTAAGCTATAACATATAAACCTATGAAAATGTACATGTAAAAAAAAGATTTCTATCTCTTTGTGCCAGAGAACTGTGCAATATGAAGTATTTTTGTTATGCCACTTTATTGAAAAGTGCTTTATACATTTGACAATGTCTTTGAATGAATAGCATTTTAGATAACTCAGTGTAAATGTTTCCTCCTCCCTCTATCAACATTATCAGAATTAGAACAGTGTCATGGGGCCTGGCTAAAAAAAATAAAATTAATGGTAAACATGAAGTTATTTAGTCATAAGAATATTTTCCAACTTTTCAGCCGATAAAATAATTGAGCCTGGAAAGTAGATAAAACAATCAAGTAATATAAATATTCCCTCCCTACCTCACATATGTGAAGAATTAAAACTCCATGATTAAAAATACATTCAAAAATACCTACAGTAGTTTCATTTTAACACAAAGCTGGCAAAAGTCAACTTGTCATTTTACAGATAAATTGCTTTTGTTGTTATTTCACTCTTGCAAAACAAAGATTAGTGCTTGATTGCAGTGGAATTCTGACACCTGTGAAACCCATTTTGTTTTTTAGCTAAAGTAGGTCATAGCTTCAACCTTAAACTTTGCGGGTGGGGATCATGTTCTTTATAGCTATAACCTGCCTTGACTCAACCAGTCTTTGATGTGTTGGATGGACATTAATAGAAAGAAGGAGAAATGCCATTCAAAACAAGGGGAAACGATGTTACTGCCTTACATGAACCTGTTTAGGTCTGGATCCAACACCCTCTGAGCTTAATGGCAAAGTTCCTCCTGATGCCAGTGGAGCAGGAAACATAAGGGGAATAGACATAACAATTAGTTTTGTTTGCTTTTCACACAGAATAGGACTTGTAACAGGGAAGGGGACCTCTGTGAAAATAGAGAAACTTGTAGAGACAAAAATTCATCCGTAAAGTAAACTACAGCCACTGAAAATAGTTTAAGTCTTGTGGGACATTCTGTAACTAATTTTATTTAAGGTAAAGAAAATAAAGCTCATTAATTACTGATGGCAGACTATATGAACCAGTAGCAAGAAGCAGTAGATCAGACTCCAACCTGCATTGTGAAGGAGCAGAGGTGGGTTGTACTTCTTAATTTAAGTGCTCCTGCTGCCTCTGAACTTCCAGTATGAGAGTCTGTGTGACCTCCTGCATGAGTGCAGGTGTGCCTGTATGTGTGCGTGCATCCAGGGATATGAGGAAGTAAAATAGATGAGTAATTCCCATCTGATTGGAAGGAAAATATGAAATATGGGGAGATAATTGAAATAAATGGCAGATGGCTTGAGCTTGTAAAACTGAAATCCCAATCTTATATGCTGTATAGGGAAATTAAGGTTGTTCATGACTGTCTCAGATCATTTAAGTTTAGGAAACAAAAAAAGCTGAATGCTTTTTTGAACTGGAAGTCCATACAAAAAGAGATCTAGGCAAGTGTTTGTATCTATATTTTAGTTAGAGGTGTTCTTTTTGAAGAAAACCAAGACACATGAACAGGGATGGTGCTGACACACATGCCAACAGGTCCCCCCAGTTTGGGTGGTCAGGGGCTGCTCTTTGTGGGGTGTACCATGGAGAGTGACTGTCCCGTGGTCAGGGGTTGGTAGTCACCTGAGATTAGTGATCACACTTCCAATCACACCTGCCCCACAGGCCAGAACAGCCCTTATCAACTGCTGGGAACATTAACACTTTCTTCAGCGAGGTGCTTTGCAAATGGGATGCAGGACTCACTCACTGTCCTTTCTGCAGAGGGGGGATGCTCAAAAATGACTATTAGACACTCCTTCCTCTATCAAAGCCTGAAAGAAACCCTGACTTTCCAACACAATTTCAGTTTAATACAGTCTTTTACCTGACTAAAATGGCTCCAGACCCTATAGAAGTGTAGCGTCAAAGTGAAGGAAGGAGGTTGCTAACGGAGTTCCTACTTTAACTCTGAAATTGATCTCACTAAAAAAGTATTGTTGTAATTACAGCTAACTGACATGGAAATTTTTTTTTTTTTGTTTGGTTTGAGTTTTTTGTGGTTTTGTTTTTCTTTGTTTTCTGTAAAGAGATCTCGCAGGAGATGTTTCTACATTACCAGCTAGTGGACATAATTGTGTAACTCAGTAGGGATACCAAAGCTATAAATATCTTGCCTTTGTTATTAAAAAAAAAGACATACATATATATATACATGTATATATATATGTATATTCAATTGTATGCCTCTGAGTTTGCAGTCAGATTTCACAAGCACTTTAAATCTTATGTCAGCATTAGAATTTCAGCTATAAAATCAAATTATTTTGCTGACTTGTTTCAATTAGTTTACAAAGATTATCTGTGTGTCCAATAAAACTTCTGTGGGAGATAACTGTTGGAAAGATAGAGCTGGTTGAGAAGTATTGATTTTTTTTTTTTTTAATAAAGTACTGTGGTTTTTAGTTTTTAGTTGAAACCCAAAGTACTATATTGCTTTGTTTTCAGAAGTTATAAATATGAATGTTAGTCTATAAAAAGCAAAACTCCTTCTCTAAGTGCTTGGCCAATTTTCATGTGTTTAGTGAAAAAGTGAGCAATTTCACAGATTTTTTTTTTTTTTGTGGGTAACATAACAGCCCAAAGAAAAGAAGAAAACAGCCACAAAAGGAATTGAAAAATAACTTTTTTTGTTTTGCAATGTTCTTCTATATGAGTACTTAAAGAGCATCTATCAACTCATACCATTTTATCTGATAATAGGACCATTGTTGTTTGAATTTGTGATTTGTATGATCCTCTCTTTGAACTTTCTCTATCAATAAGTCATATTTAAAGATGCAGATGTTAGCAAGGTTAATATATTTGACCAACATACTTTTACAATCTCCTATAGAGGCAGAATATCTGCAGCATATTATGTGCAGTAGAGCATCACAGACGATTAATATACAGGCAGAACTTTCAGAGAAAGGCTCTCCTCGTTGACTAGCTGTACTAACAAAAGAGAATCAAATTACAGGAGCCATCAAACCCTGTACTTGGGGAAATAGGTAGATCACTATCTGTTCTTTGGCAGAAATTTAGCTTTATCATACAGAAATCTATGGCTGCATACAGTGAAAGGAGTTTACAGCTTCTTCTTAAATATCCAGCTTTGACTATTGTAAAACAGAGGAAAAAACTGTTTGAAATTGATTAGTGTAAGGAATTCTGATCCTTTAAAAAAAAAAATCCTTCATTGTGCTATGTAGCTACTGAGCCTATTATAATATGTATAGCACAATCCATCCATTCAGTGAGATGTACTTAAGCTTACTGCAAAGTTATATTAATTAACAAATGTTGTGAGGGTTGAGAAGCAAGAACTTTTTTCCTAGTGAATAGGACTTTTGTTCTCAGATTGTTTTGTTGTGCTCTTGATAAAACAGTCTTTTAAAAAATGCTGATAATTCAGATTCAATGGTGTTATATTTTATAGTTTTAAAATATATATATTTATGGTTAAAATTTATAACATTCTATTATGTTTTTTGTTATGCAGCATATTGGGGTCAAAAATAATTTTTCTTTGTCAGCAAGTATAATTTAATATTTCCAGTTTGTCTGCTGTATATGTGAACATTCATGTAAATTACATGCTGGCTGGATGGGTGTACACTATGCCAAGGACAAATCAGCTTGTAGACAAAGCAAACTGAAACTCTGTATACAAGATCCTGAATAATTCCATCACATTCACACAGTACTGGTTACACTTTTATCGTCTTCTCCATTTCATTTAGGCATAACTGTATGGGATTAGATCAAGTGTACCTGATTGCCTACTAGATCCAGATGAGAAGAAAAAAGCTCGAGAGAGCAAAAACATTGGTAAAGATGCACATGATTGGAGGATAATTGTCTTAAGCTCCAAACATTTCACCAGGACACTGAAGTGTCCTGTAAGATTGGCTTGCCTTCTATTTTTCTGTCCATTCATTCTGTTGCACTCTGTTCATTTAGGATTGACCCAGTATAATTCCTATGCAATATATCAATCATTTAATAAATCTGATTTAGGAAGTTATTTGCAATTTTGCACCTCATGGAAGTATGACATCGGATTTCAGAGTCTTATCCTATTTTACGATGTGTTCCCGGGTTGCTGTAGCAACGCTGTTGCTATGGATTACACAATGGGAGTCAGTAGGGTCAGCAAAGATCAGAGCCCCGCCATTCTTCATTCAAAGGCAATTGTCCCTGAAAAATGTGACTTACTTCAATATTTAAGGCCTGGGTAGTGATATTAAACCAGAATGATACTTCTGTTAAAAACCCATAATTAACCTTGTCTTCAACTCTAGGTCACACATTAATAGCAATTTCATAAAGTGGACATTCCTCTGTCTTTCATTCTCGAAAGCCAAGACAGGTTTTAAATAATATGTCTCTTGGAAAAATACATGGGTAATCGTTGCAATTTATTTTATGTCATTATCTAAGCCCTTGAGACCTCACATTCCCAGCTCTTCTCCCTGAGGTAATTGCATACATCTTGGGAATGTGTGAAATGGTGTTAATATTCAGTGCACCATGCCCCTTCAGAGGATCTGCAGCCTACAATGGTGCACTGTCTAGATGTTTCTCTGCAGAAACAATTTTTGGGCAAGGGTAATACGAAGCAGTTCTTCACAAAACAGGGTCCTGGGATATTTAATGATTCCCTGGATCCCAACAAATTTCTTAGCAATTTCAGTTGTAAACATATACTCTGGAATTTCGTGGTGCAACTGACACCAACTGATACATTCCATCAATATTTTTTTCTTTCCTCAAAGAAGAATCAGCAGTACCATTTCTACCTGTAGGTTATTCTGTCTAATGCTTGTTTGATAATATTTATGCCCTCTCTGAATATTCTGGGAGAAAGAATTGTATATACAGAGACTTTTTCAGATTCAAAATTTTAGGATGCAATAACTGAACTCTACACTCTTTTGTCTTGTATCGTCATTACCTTGTACAAACTGCATTCAAAACAGTACCGTCACTCAAGGGCAAGGTAATGAACAGCCAGGTTCTGGGTGCTAAAACCCATTAGAATTGACTTTATTTCCTGTGGAATTTAACTTGAAAAATAGTATGTGACCTAATTTCCTACTTTCTTCACAGTATCAGTTGTTACTACATGATACAACAACTACTTGAAAAAGGCAGAACAAATGTTGTCTTCCCAGTATTTTTCTTTGTTGTTTCTTGATTAGAGTCTTTGATAGAGAATACACTCCCATCTCTTAAAGACACAGCAGTTAATAACATTTCTTTCTAAAGTAACTGACTACTTTACAAACTTCTAAAGTTAGTCTTGAACAATCCAGCAGAACCTCAAGGTGCACACATTTAACAGAGAAGGTAGCTGATGCATATCAGAGATGCAATTTTTAAAAAAGCATAATTTCCTTTTCTAGTAGTCAAACACATTGTCTGCACAAGATAAATAGTACCTTCACAACTTTGTTTGATCAAGCTGAAGCTTTGACTGTTTTCCCCAAGCCCCACCTAAGCCGATCATTAAAAACCAACCCATTCTCTTATCTATTCCATAGATCCTGAGCAGCTAACTGAACATTGGTGACTTGTTGCAAAACCCCCCAAAAAGAGCTCAGAGGACTCGGGATTCATCTCACCCATCAGCTGTGCAGAAGTGAGGAGTCTGGTTTAAGTTTGCTATCTAAAATTCCTGTAGAGTAATGGAGTGAGATATGCCATTCATTCTGTCCCGACAAGGTGTTTAGGATGGATAGATTTTGGAGGGGAACTCACAGCCCTATTGCCCACCTGTACTCGAAAGCACTATGTAATTTGCAGAGGAAGTAAATTTTAGTCAGCATATGTTCCTTCTGTAATACTGTCTCTATAGGCTGAAATCCAGCTGTAGGTTTCAGAGGAGATCTCCTTTTGACTCTGTGTTCTCCTTTTACCCTCCCATCTACCTTACCTGATTATTTTGGGTATCTTAAATGTTAACCTGTGAGTGTTCTTATTACAGCAATACCTTTTCATTATGGCTGAAAAGACAAGGCTTGCTTTCCTCTGAAAAGGTAAGGATGGTACATGATAGTCAATTCTGCGAATCTTAATCAGAGGTGTGGCTTCTGTGAGGTTTGGAGGGCTATTCAAACAATATTTGCCTATCATGAGTTAAAGAAAGCATAGTATTTTGTTACTCTGTTGACATTAGCTATGCAGATGAAACATGAAAAGTAATTACTTTCTCCAGCTACCGTTTTCCCTCTAATTCAATTCAAAAGGGGTATCAGTGATATGACATGCTCAATTCAGAAATCATATGAAGAATATGACTGATGCTGAAAAATGAAGTGATTCAACACTTGTTTTGTTATTAGAAACACCGACTTCTAAACAGTAAATTATTTTCTTGGGTAATTCATACTCAGAAACTCAAATGTAATTTTGAAAAATGTAAATTATTCCAACATCACACAGTAAAATGAAAGTTGTTATAACTGAGGGACTCGTTAATGTCATAACATCACACAAACTATTACACATGGGAAAACAAATTGTTACATATTTTCTTTGACTCTGAACTTGGATCCAAACTTTAGTCATACGTCAACTCATCTTTTCCAATTAGCAACACTGTTTGGAATGACTTTCCTTTTTTTTATGCAATCATTTTTAATGAACCTTTTGATCAAATACACCTCATTATCTTTCATGAAGAACTGAGACAGGCAAGCTGATTATTTAAAACAGTTAAAACTGCTTTACATTCATTTAGCTTTGATGGGGTAAAAAAAGTGAAGGAAAATAGAAATATTTACTTTGTCAAATTCTTAAAGACCTTTACATGCGTGTTCAAGTCAGATTATCTTTTGGACCATAGGTAGCAGAATATAAACAATAGCTTTTATCTTCAGTTTGTAGAAGGTGATGCATTTAAATATAATACTTTTTATTTCAATCTATTTTCCTGTAATATCCAAACAGGAAACTATTTAGAAATGTATGGAGAAAATCAGAAGTCAAGGCACAGTGTATCACTATTTTATACAATAGTGTTGTCACGTCTAAATTCTCTGTTTCTTTTTCAGCGAACACTTCTTTGGTTTGGTTGTCTTGGTTTTGTAGCAGTCAGCTAGGGTAATTACTGATCTTTCTATCTGGTGAACGTCACCTGTAACTCCAAATTAAAATACACCATTGTAATTAGATTTTAAATATATTTCTGCTAAAAGGGTGAAATGACCGGTTCTTACTAGCTAAATCATTATAGTGTTGTTATAATCAGTTTAACCTCTCCTGCACCTTTGTGGTTTCTGTAGAGGAATATTTTACAAGTAGACCAATTCACTTCAAAATAAGTAGGCATAGCAGAATTTATGAAAAGTGTGTTATAAATAGGATCTAATTTCTCCTCTTTCTCTCTTTCCCCTTCTCTTCCCATTTTCCTATCTCTTTTGTAATTATCTGAATTTAATTAGAAATAATATAAAATTGAGTCACAGCTTTCCTTTCACCACACAGGTCACTTAATACTGTCCTCCCTCTTTGTGTGTCAAGGGAAGCTGAATGGTATTTCCTGAATGACATTTCAATAGAAACCTACAAATACAGTCTAACAAAGAGATCAAGGGATACTGTAAGGACGAGTCAGATTCTTTTTCTTTTTTGAAGGTGTGAAGAATCCCACTAATTACACACCTACATACTTATGCCCAGTTTTTTCCCCGTGGTCTGTGCCTTGCTCTTCCATCCCTCCATTACCTCTGTACCGAGGAGGTTCACAGCCCACGCAGGCACCAGGAAGGTATGCTGTTTATTCCCCCTGTAAACAAAGCGTGGGGCTCGTCCTCTGCCAGCTCACTGTTGAGTGAGATAAGCAGACCTCCTATTGCTGAATTATGATCTTTCTTTCAGGCATATGCCCCCAGGATCTATAGCAATCCCTCTAACAGCTTGAAAAATGGAAGCGTTTTCAAAGACAAGCTTGCTGGTACTGGGACTGACAGACTATGAAACCTTGTTGTTATTCACACTCTGAGAAAAGACCATTCGTTGGCTTGCAGCTCGTCTTTTCATCCAATTGTTTCCCTAGCAGTTATTTAGGTGGTGATAACATTTTTTTAATTGCAGGTTTAATTACAGGAAAAGTCAATTATCTCATAGGTACAGCATTTTACATAACGGAGGAGCCAATTTTAAAACATCAGCAACAGCAACTCAATTATGGCTCTCTCAAATATTTAGTTCTTGAAATTTAATAGTGTGATTTTTTTTCAAAAAATCTTTGTTTGGTGTGTCCATTAGAAATGGTTTATTCTACTTAAGATGTTCAGGAGTCGATGATAAAAGTAGCAGCAGCAACGTTTCAGAAAAAGTATTTAAATGATTTCTTAATAAATTTACTGATCTCTGCTTCTGGATCAAATCTTCCACTGATGTAAACCAAGCCAGCTTCCATGAGGGCTGTGAAGCTGCCTTTTTTCAAAGGGGCATTTGGCCAATTTTGTTGGGCATGTGTCTCAGGTTGAGTAAAATTTGTGAACAATAGGTAGGAGTACTGAAATACTTGTTCAAACAAAAGTTGCATTGACCTCCTCACATAAAAAACACAGTGTTTCACTGAAGTTTTTCCTAAATACAGGTTGAGCCCAAATTTTATACAATATTGGACCATAAGCATATTTAGTTACAGCTTTTGATGTTGGTCTCACAGGGAAAATCCCAGTCATTTTTCAAAATTTTTTCCAGATCGCTGCTACAATAGCTGTCTGTTTTTCAATGCAGTAAATATTTATAAGGAAAACTGCCTGTTCAAAATAATATAACAGCTGTCTGCTCCAACATCCCCCTAGTGATTCCTTCCATTACTGTACTGCTGTTGCAGTCAATCATCCTGGTCTCTTGAAACAGCAAAGTCCTCAAAGTCTGGCTTGCTCACACAGGCAGATATGGAGAAACCTGTTGAGCTAACGGAGGATACGCCCGTAAAAGAAAAGGAGGAGGAATGGTCTGCAAAGAAGTTTGATGCTTACGGAATGGAAGAATGCCTTTAAAAGCATTGTCGGCACAAGCGCTGTGTGAGGCACTGCTGGCGGGAATGCAGGAACAGGTTGAGCAAATGTGTTCAGTGTGCATCTACCCAAACAGGGGAATGAAGGAACCTTGCTTTCCTGTGAAAACCCAAAAATTCAAGTACCATATTTCTATGGGTTTGATGGTGGTAATCCCTGAATGTGATGGGTCTGATGTTCAGCTGTGACTGCTACCACTGCTCAGGGGTGATGTGGTAGGCACCCTTCTCATTCCTACCATAGTCTGTCATAAGCTGTGTGAAAGCTGGGAAAGTCTACACAGAGGACACTGGCCATAGAAAATGCCTCTACAGTGATCTCAGTATTTGACTCAGATACTGTGCCTTTTGCAAGCCTCTGGAGCAGCCAAAGGCACCACAGAACAGACTGTAACCAGCATGCTCAGGCAAGACTGGGCATGCTCATGCAGCCTTTTCCAGCCTGAGTGTAAAGCAGTTGAATATAGATTTTTTTTGTGAGATCACTGGTGGAAGGTTGTAGTTTGCCTTTGCATCACCTCAGGGCGAAAGTCTCGGTGCCCTTTCAAGAAGAGGTGTACAGTGGTGCTTTCTAAGAGAAGGAAAGGTGTAGTTTTTTGTTAAATCAGGGTTCAGAGGTTCAGATTTAATATCGGTCTTTCAGTGTAGTAATTTTCTTCTTTCAAAAAGAGGTATAAGTGCTGTGCTTAAGCTAAGGTGCTAGAGAAAGGACCCCAGATACGGAGTATTCCCCAGTGCTCCTATTTTTGAGCACAGCTGTTTAGAAGAAGGCTGGGTGCATTTCAAGGCTTATCACCTGGAATGCAGGTGATGTACTTCACTGCCTATTTATGGACATATTTAACACCAGGCTTTCTAAATATCCCTTAGGCTTCTTATTGTATGGTCTTCCTAGGCAACCCCAAAAAGGAAAGCGAGATGGAGTCTGAAAAGTCTCCATTATAAAGACTGAAAGGAAATATTCTTAGGTTTTTTTACATGGTTCTTTTTACAGGGCAGATATGCACCTTCCAGTCATGATTAAGCAACATGTATAATAGTTTTTACTTGTTTCCTTTCTCTGACTCAGGAATTAATGTAGTCAATGCTATGGGCCAAGAATTGTTCCTCTTATGTGTCATTTTTTGTTGTGCAGTGAAAGCTACAATGTTGGTCACTCTTGACTTTAGATGAAAAAAATTTAAACCACTGATTTTTTTTTCCTTCTACTGGCATTGACCATGAAGATAATGCATTATCTTAAGATATATGGTATTCAGAGGAGTAAATAGGGTGTAGTTATGCCACTGATGTTTTGTATGAATCTTAGGTTGATTTTGAGACCTGAACAGAGATTACAGTAGTCACAGATGTTACAACAGCTACAGAAATGAGATTTTAGAAGATTACTTCTCCAGTTGTCATTTGGTTAGTGTATTTAATGGGGTTGCCATAGTTTGAATTTGTAGGCAAGAAAGATGTTATTTTGCCCACTAGAGATTTCAGGGCATGATGGGTATCCTCTTCCAAAGGTTTTTTAAATTTTCTGTTTTAAATTAGTTTAGAGCTTCTAATAGTCTCTAAGCTATTTCTGTGAAGAAATGAGCCTAAATAAGAGCTAAAGGAATAGTTCTTTAGCCTATTTATATCTTACGTATTTGGACAAAATGCTGAAAATGCCCTAAAGTATAACATTCTTTCCTTCAGAGCAAGCCTGAAACTTTGCAGCAGCCTTTGACTGCCCTGATAGTTCTGCCATAGCTGGTGGGAAAACATGGGTAATATAGAAAAACAGAAAGATTATGATTACCACTGTAACTAAAATTAGCTAATTTTTTCTAAATGCCATCTCCGAAAACAATTACTGCCTATATAATTGTGTGTGTGGTGATCCATTGTCTGTGGAAATTCACACAAGAATTTGACTCAAACAAATATTCTAATAAATTCTTCACTAAGAAGTATGCACAGTACATAGTATTGTCTTTCCTTGGACTTAAGAAGTCAAGTGTAAAGAATTTTACAAATCTTTCAAAAGCTTCCCCTGATCCATTGAACTTAAAATAGATTAGTCTCAAGGGAAAGGCAACTTTCCAGACACTGCAATTATAGTGAATAATAGCAAGCCAGAGACATCTGTTTAATGGAAACCTACAGACCAGTATAGCTAACTACATAATTCACTTTTTCTTCCTCCTTGTAACAGGGATTCTGTCATGTGCTGCTGATCTTCTCAATACCAACATCTCTGCCTGGAACAAAAGTAAAAAAGAAAAAAAAAAAAAAGAAAAGAAAAAAAAAAGTAATGAGAGATGTATTTGACATGCAGTGGGAAAATGAAAAATTACAGGTGATTGAAATTAGCTCTTCACTCACCAGAGAGACATGCAAGAGAACACTAGGAAGAGACATTTTACTCTGCTTCTGGAGGTACTCACCCAGATATTAATAAAACTGCTGTGCAGTGCCTTGAGGTCTCAACATCATAACTTTCACCAGGCAACTTGCTGAAGAGAATAATTATATACAAAGCATGTATTCCTCTATACAGCCTTTTAAGCAGTGGGATTAGCTCTTCTAAGCATAAGAAAGCTCCAAATAGGAGCAATTTCAGGGGATAAACCTAATGTTAAAAATTCCAAACCCCACCTATGCAGTGACTAAGACTGCAGCCACACTATGTTGTGCTATACTCCTTCAGTTGTCAGAAAAAAAGCATGGTTTAGGTCCTACATCTAAAGGAGCATGACTGCTACTTAGAAGAGATGTTAAAATAGGCTAGAAACTGCTTATAGTGTAACAAGCACTAGTGTAATTTCAGTGAGCCATAGCCTGTGTTAGGGAAACTTCCTCATCCAGGAGCCCCTCTGGCAGTCACACTCAACCACCTGAGCTGGGACTGAGGCCCCTTCCCAGCTACACACCCCACACTCACTCAGTCACACCAGGTTTCCTCACTGGCTCGACCCCAGGTTTCCCTGGAGTATAGCTTGGTCAAAGTTAGAACATGTAATTCGGATTGCTGAAGTATGCTGAGAAAGACATCACAGCTGTACTTGGCTGAACAGTGGGTTTTAAAATGGGCACAGGCTTCCCTGAACAGTTTCAAACATGGCTCATTTTTGGGCCTTCTGTGTAGTATTATTCTAATTTTATGTCATGGTGTTTTTCGCTTTATTTCCCTTCCTGTGGGAAGGGTGCAGAATTTAGCATCAACTGAGGATGCAACAATAGCAACTGATGGATAACTCTCAAAAAACAAAACCCCACTATTTAGGTTCACTTCATTTGTTAGAAGAGTGTATCCTGAAAAGATCTGAAGCAACTGGAAATTTGTAAAGTAAATAATAGAAGAAAGATGATTCTGGTAATTTTTTTTGCAGCCATATATCACAAGAAAAACTGTATAACCAAGAAGCTTCCATTGGAAAACCCTTGAGCAAGCTTATGATGTAGAACTACTGTTTCTGGAATATAAATTCTCACCTATAGCAGCTGCTAGTACATAAATTTTGTTATGTCAGTGGCTGCTCATAAACCCTCATCATGATTTAGCCTACTCTCTCCTTTATGCAGTAGTCCTTTCCCACTGAATCCTTTTTAAAAATACGGAGGTAAGCAATTTACTGGGAAATATTAGGAACTCTCCATATTAATATACAGTCCAGAGAACTTCTATCCACAAAAAAACAGGAAATAAAAAGTGTATTTGCCAGCATGCCAGTTACGTGTTGACTTCTCCAGAGACCCATCTCATTTCATGGCCATTTCATGCATACAGGAAACTACAGTCACCAGCCATATCTTGGCTCCTCAAGGTGCCCACCTTTCCTCACTCTATTTCTGGACTACTTCCTCTCAAAAGAAGGCACTATTCTGAACTCAGGCAGCAAATAAAGGGAATCTGAAATAACGTTCCTGGTCTTGTCTGTTGATTTTCAGGACTTGTGATTCTGCTAAGTTTTTGAGCTTAATGTACTGCCTTAATTTTTATGATTTTGAGCAAGATGTTTGTAGTCAGGAAGGAATACAATTATCATTAATCCTGTGCAGCCCTGAAAAATCAAGTTGGGGTGATTTGGCTGCCCAAAGTCAACAGCAGAGTTTTGGTATTAATAGGGGAATGTGCTACAGACTCTGTGATGCCTCCTTAAATCCACCAATGATTTTAGATCATTCAGAAGTTGAGCTAGTTAACCAGTTTAAATTTAGTCATTTAAGTTGTATGTGTAAGAGACTGATGTTTAAATTCCAATCAAACTATTTTTTCTTCCTTAAAATAATTTTAAATAAAATCTTTAAATTATCCATTATCAGTGTCCCTTAAAGTATGCATTTAATGACAGATTTGTAATGCCACATAACAATCTGTTCTATAACATATATAACACATTTGCTTTTTCCTCAGAGCATCTAAATATGTTTCTAAATCTTTTGAACCTATTTTCTTCCCTGACCTGTATCTTATCATCTTTGATCCATAACACTTTATCACTACTCTGTGGCTTAATCAGAGTCAGTCTGGATGAGGCAGTAGCATTGCTCCAAAGCTCTTTAATCATTGTATTGAATTAATGCAATTACATGGCTGATGCATTAGAAATATCACGACTGGTCTCCATATTTGCAGCTTCTTTTGAGCCCTTTGCAGCCTTTTTTCTCCCCTTATCCTGGAGGCAGGATTTCCAGACTACACAGGCTTATCTGTTAATGTTACTAAACAAGGCAGTACATAGAGAGAGATGTTTGCAGTAGAAAGAAGGAAAAGAAAGAATAAATAGCACACTAGCAAATAAAATGTGTTGCTTTATTTTCTTAACTAAATGGAGTCACTATATGTATAATTGAAATGGGTTATGTATTCAAGAAAGAACTTTCACTGTTTCAATACCGCACTCCCAAGGTTTGAGATCCAAGTGCTTAGTTATACATTTAAATTGCATAAAAGAATTGTTCCTTGCAATAATGAAACACTGAGATCCTTGCATTTCAAAGGGAAAAGGCTCCAAGGGAGTTGAAGGTAACTCAGAGAGAAATATTCACAAGAATAAAATTTAATATAAAGCTACAAAGAAATAACTTCCTTTCGTAAGCAAAGTGGATTCTGGTAAGGGACAGGTCTGTTTTTTCCAGTGTTCCTTGTGGCTGCAGGATGTGGTACTACTTTTCAGGAAATTCTCATCAGAGTTGGATCAATACAGCCTTAATGGTATCAGTGGAATAATAGTAACAATTTTTGTTATCTGGAAATCTGTCCCTTCATATTTAATGCTTAACCTATTCAATTTTGTCTTCAGTTTTTAATGGTTACTATTCCCAAAGAGAATTCCACAACCCATGATTGCTTTAACCTATTTTAAATCAAAATGCATGAAATCCTGGCAGATATCTCTATAGAAAAAAAATTTCAACCGTGTCACTTTTAGAGCAGTACTGACAAATGGATTGGCAAGGTCTAATTAGAAATGCAACACTGATACAAACCAGATGCAGAATGATATGGGCACTCTATCAATAGGGGTTTAGCTGGTGTCCTGTTGTAAAGCTGATTGCCTGCTGATTCACAAACTTCATCACAACTACTTTCTTTTTTCCAGAATATGAAAAGAATTCTTTATTCTAAATTTAGTTCTGTGTAGCTAGGTAAAATTCAGAATAAAGCTATTGGTCCTATAATACTTGCTTGTGGTTTAGTTTTAATGAAAAATGTATTTTCAGTTAATGACATCAGTAATAATCATAACAATTTAGCTTTGACTTTTTTCTGTAGGTTTTGGTAAGGATGACTTTTCAGTATTATGAGGGCATTTAATTAGGAACATTTAACAAGTTGTTTTTAAATATATGATATTTACAATTGGAGGCTTTCAATTAGAAGCTGCTCCTTTTTTTTTGTTCCAGCTGTTTGGCCTAAGATGTGAGAGGGAGGATTTAGGAAACCACAGAAATATGTGAGGAAGATGAAAAGACATGTCTGGTGGACAATGAAGAGCTTTGCGATCAGGATGTTGAGTGGAGGTAAATGGAGCATGAGGGAACTGAGATCAGTGGAGGATGTAGAAGAGGTCACAGCAAATGGGAGACATCCACAGAGTCAGAGAGACAGAAGGTGTGGCTGCATGCAGTGATTAGGGAGATGGAGAACTGAGGTAACAGGAAGAAAAAAGAAATGAAAAAAAAGTTAATTTTGCTCATGTATTCTTACCATATCCACCATATCCAACTCCCACACCCAGAAAAGTCCTTTTGCATAGTTGCTCATAGTACATGAGCTCTGGTTGGGTCAGGCTTGTATAAAGTGTGCTGGGGTTTAAACTTTCTCCAGCAGACTTTATTATTAACCCAGTTTAAACTGGTGTTCATTAAAGCAAATCATAAGCAGAAACTGCTGCCAATAGGGAGTTAATGTTGAAAGTATGCTTCAGTGGAGTCCAGCCAACAAAATACCCTTTTCCACACAAAAAATCATCACCTTTTGAAAACCCAAATGTTAGGGAGTCTGGTAATGAATGGTTCAAGAGATGCAGCCAGTTCACAACTGAAATGTAATCCTTCCTTACTCATTGCTACCCTACTCAGCATATGCCCACCCATCCCAGCTTAAACGGTCCCAGAGTAAAGCTTGCAAAAAATGTATGCAAAGGTCAGAATAGCAAATTGCTATAAAAGGTCCACTGTGGGAATCAAGTATGACAGGTGATCAGTGTTAAGGAAACAAAGAATGTACTGTAAAGGCATTGCTCGCTTTCCCTGCCCCAAATGGCCTTGAAATGCTCTAGCTCAATAAGAAAATCTAATAATGTTCTGCCTTATTAATAAACACACCATTTTTATATTTCAATAGATTTCATTAGGACACTAGATTTGGCCTTCCCAATGTTAGTACAGGCTGCATATCAAATTGTTTCATATTTTTTGCCCATCTTGCAATGAAAAAGCAATATTCATTCTGTTATAATAAGGGCAGGAGGATGACTAAATTATCTTTTTAGGCTGCATATGTAGGTAAAAGGATCCTTTCCAAATCTGTTCTCTTTTTAGGGAGGATCTTACAGATCTCCTAAGACTGAACATGTTTTATGTTGTTCTCCTCTGGACAGAAATCAGACAAATCAGAACAGACCTTTTTTTTTATTTTTTTAAGTAAAAAGCAAATGCCTCTGGCCAGCAGTAATTGCATTTGCAGCTCTGAAGTTGCCTCTGGGTCTGTCATGCATCTAACTAAATATCCTTTTTCTCAGTGAATCACAGGGTTTCTTTGTTTTCAGCTAGTTACAAACGTCTTGTGCAATGCCTGTCCTGCAAAGCTATGAAAAATACTTCATACATCGTGAATAAAGATGGCAAATTTAAAGCTCATACAGCCAGGTGCAGACTGCCCGCTTTATGCACCTCATTTAGGAAATGCAATCCATTTTTCTATTAATTGTTGCCAGGTGACATTCTGTTTAGTCTGTACAGTCAATGGAGAGAAAGAGACACCTCATTTACACATCTTGACTTGTTCTTAATAGTGGACTCTACTCAAACCAGCTGGTTTTGGAGGTCACACTTAGATTTTGGATTCTTTTCCTGTAGTCATGAATCACAATATTGCAGAAAGCCTTTCCTATTTGGGTCCCAGTTCTGACTTCAAATACACAAGGAGACAGGATCTTGTAGTGACCCTGGCTGAAGCCTCCTGAGAGTTTTTCCTATCCTTGTAGAAGAGGTTGCTTTTTCCAAGAGTGCAGGGGGGACCACACAACAGCCGTCTGGCCTCAAGGAAAATCAAGTGATCTCATTGTGTTTGTATTGCTCTCATTGGGACGCTTCAAAAATGAGTGATAGCTGCCCCCAGTTTTGATTTTGTGGGCCTCCAAATTCCAAAAAGGAGAAGCAGAAACAATTCCACACCTCTGGAGGAAAAATGTTTCCTAGAATGTATGACTCATGCTCATGGATGTGGTCATCCCTTTCAAACAAAACAAAGGAACAAAGCAACCTCATAGTGCTGAAAAACAGCAGAAAACTGCCTTTTAAAAAGAAATTAATTCACAAACAGTAAATATCTGGAAAACTCTGGAACTTCTCAAAATTTTCAGTCTTTTAGGTAGATAAAGCCATTCACTAAACAGTATCCACATAGTGTCAGCCAGTAGCATGTCATTGTCTTTTATGTGAAGAGTGATTTACAGTAATTACATACAGTTGTCAGGAGAAAGAAAATTTAAGACTCCTGATATGAATTTAACCCATTTTCTCATTTGATAAAAAAGTCAGCTCTGTTGAGTAGAATTCAGTCTTCAACACAAACAAACAGTTTTCATTTTGTATAAAAAAGATACTTAACGATATAGCACTACAGTTCTTTGAATTCAAGATAGAGCATTTGTCAACTGCTTGATATAAATGACAGATGTTTATATGTAATAGAGCAGTGGAACAAATTTTGTTAAGAAGGGTATGAACCAGATGTTCACAATATTGGTTTTTTGAGAGCAAAATGTCTTTTTACATTGTCTATGACTCACGAGCCAAAAGAAAATGTGTTTATCATAGGAACTCACAGTTGAGACCTTATCCTTTCAGCAGCAACATAAAAATGATAAAGCATTGGACCTAAGAAAGTATCTAAACAGCTCCTACATTTTATACATACTTGTAGACCACGATATGAAATTTTTCATACTTTCTTTATCTGCATTATATCAGATTTAAATCTAAGCACAAAGGGTTTAAAAGCACTACTGCCTGTAACATCTGCTCAATTATTTTTAATCAATCATAATGAAATCTGGAGGATTTTGAGGAGTAAATATGACACAGTCCTTTGTTTTTTCTTCAGCTTTATTATTCTGTACACAGAAATCAAAGCATTTTAAATTGTCTGTGTTCCTCTTAGTGATACCTGCTCACTGTGTTGAAAAAGGGTTAAAAGATTTAATTTTCCTTAGTCCTTGTGGTACTTCTGACAAAGTTTTCCTCCTCTGTTAATCGAAATGTGAATAGTAATCCAGAAACTGCAGATTTTATCCCAATTAACACTCAGAGTAGCTTGAAAAACAACAACCAAGACCACTTTAATTTCGACTTGCAGAATGTTGGATTTAATCCCCTGTTTTAGAGATTGAATTGGGGCCATAGAATAGGGAGAGGGTCCCTTGTTAAAATAGATTAATTCTTTGAAAGTATGCAAGAGGTGGATGGAATGGAAGAGAGTCCCCTTTGATAAACATTCAGCATTCAGTTCCTCATTAGTCTGCTAAGGTTATGCATTTTGAGGGTCAAATGAATGTTGTTGGGCTAGAGAGACTTATTAACAGATGTCCATGACAATCTTGAGACAGCATATTAGTCCAAGACCAGCAGTGTATCTAAAAACTTTCAGAAAATTGGCTGCATTTTGCAATCTTTTCACAACATTCTTTATGTCTTTTCTAACTGGGGTTATATACTGTGTTGCTTATGGTCACATTCCACACCAAAAATAGGATTCTAAAACCTCTGAGACTGCTTCTTTTTGGCAAAAATGATTATATGAAAGCTGAATTTGTCTTCCAACACACTTGACATAAATGGAGAACATTTTTATTTGCACTTAAGGCAGCTTTCACAGGTGCTTAAAGGTGCTTAAAATAGTGGCAAGATAAATTCATACTTTCTGATTCTTGTGTCCAAGGTTTAATATGATAGATGAAAAAAAAAAAAAAAAAAAGAATGACAGAGGAATGTCTTGTTAATTACAACATTATCTTTTTTATGTATAAGTTTGTCCTTCCTAGGATGTATGTCTATTCTAGTAATTTGATGTGACACTGAAGTGCTTAAGGAAAATCAATGATGTAGATGCCAAGACAGAGTGCAGGCGCCTTAGAAAGTTCTGTCCAATCTGCAGGAAACAAAAATGAATTATCAGTGATGGTGATAGCCCATGTGATAAAAAACAATAAAAGAACAAGTTATAGCTCAACACTGTTCATTCAAATATTTAAGGTCCTTATGCAAGTATAAGAAATGGGAAGAACATATGATTTTCTTAGATCACTTTCACTGCATGAGGCATTGGCACTGCACTTCACTGGAGTGCAAAAATGCCAGCAAAGCTATAAGTCAGGTATTTGTAGTTTATTTTATTAGTACTACGCTGAACCGCAAAATAGATAAAACAGTTTTATGGCTTACATCTGGTTGAATAATAAAACATATGGCTCTGGAGTAAAGCATGTGCAGCTGTAATTTACTGTAAATATCCAACTCAAGATAGCTATGGAGATAAAAAACTTATGGCATGCACTCAGGGTTTATCCCACTATCCATCACTACTTGAATATTTATGACACTCTGACATTTGTGGTTTATATGTTAATTAACTATGTTTTAGGAGTTTTCTTTAGGGCATTTTCTTCTATGTACAACAGATATGAGTTTACAAGTAGTGGACACTTTTTCTCCCAATATACTGGTTTAGCACATCCTTCATTACAGAGTGATCGTAATAATAGGGTTACTATTGATATTGTAGGACATTTTCCAGTGTAGACTAAAATGTGACATCTTTCTAATGATTTATTTTAAAAATCCTTCTTTAATCATATTTTCTATGAACATGGACAAAGAGTTTCTTCTCTTGTTTTATTCTTTTGGGTAGTTCTGATAATAACAAAAGATTAAAATAATCACGCTTTGTTGCATTTGGGGCAATACAACAAAATGTGGAATTTTTTTTTTTTTTAATCTTTTTATATTTTGCATTCAAAAATCAAGAATACTGAACCTTTTTGGACCCTTTCATACAATTGTCTGTGACTGGACTGATAGGTAGTGTCTTTTGTTTGTGTTTTGGATTGACCTTTCTTTAATCATTTGATTGATTAGATGTGTTCTGTCTGAATTATTCCATCAACTTAAGTTCTAGCCAGACTGCAGTTCTGAATTTGGCATCTTAGCTTCAGAACTTGTTTCTGTGACTTTGGACAGGGATCTATGTCACAGCCCAGGTTAGAGAGAACTTTATTCCTGGTTTGAATCTGGATGTGGACAAAAGGGATTACACACCAGTGATACTACAATCACTATATCTGTATTGCAGTAAAATGTGGCATCAGACTTTGAAAGTTGTATTGATACCAATCAGCATTGATGCTAACAGCTAGACTGAACCCCAGCTACTGCTGAACCCAGAATACCGCTTTATTATTCCACTATCCCCTCCCATGGGCCTCTGGCACACTTTTGCTGTGCACCTAAATCTCCTTTCCAATTGCTGAAAGGTCTTAATGGATTTCTCTTAGCATCTAGTATCTCCTGCAGGCATGTGTCATACCTGTGAATAAAGGAATGCCATAGACACATAGATGGACTTCTTTTCTTCCTCTTTTCTCTATAGTTTTCCTCATTTTCAATACTCTTGTGGGAGAGATGCCACAGCATTGAATATTGACTTGAGTTTGACAGTTTCTACCTTCCCAGACACAGTAGTGAGTGGTAAAATTATCTCCAGGCTTCCTTAGTGGAACAGAGTTTTGCTTGGGAATACAGTTGTGCTTATGGAAACTGAGCTTGCTGATCCATTAGTCAGTGTCAGAAGGAATATCAGTGACTGAAGTAGTGAAAATAATTGCAAGAGAAGTCTGGAACAAGTGAAAGATGAAACCCTGTGTTTATCCAAAGAAGATTCCTGTAGTCAACATGAAACAGGGAGGCAATTGCTATCTCAGTTTGTCTGGAAAAACGTTCATGGGTATGTGACTGCTCCTGTAGAGAAAAAAAAAAGAGAAAAATCAGAAGTCTCTATGAGACCCGGTGACACTGGGTCTGTTGTTGCAACTTATTTTCCCTTTCCTGCTCTGATAAATGCTTGTCCCAAGATCTTACTCCAATCAAAACTCCATACCTGAGGGGTGATTCATTATATAGTGCCGTCTTTTGGAGTTGTCTCTGAAAAACAGTTGCAGCTTTAAGGCAAAACAAAATGCAGTATGGATCCTTTAGGTGAAGTGAAGGGTAATAAGCAATACATATTTCCATAGGAATCCCATATGCGTAAGCAAGGACTTTCTGTTCTGTAGGACATTTAGTGATACTTTCTATGAAATCTAATCAGTTAGTGTCAATGCTATTTCATGCATGAGTTCTTCTCTTCTGTTACTCTAAGGCATTTTGCAACACCCCGTGTTTTATATGGACTGTGATCCAGCCAAGGATATGCTCATGCGTGGCTCCAGTGAGCTGCAAGCTGTGTGAGAAATGTTTGGTGTAACTTTAGTTTCTCCTATGGAGTGATGTATTATTCTGGGTTAGACATGGGGTTGAAGCTGTTGCTACCCAGGATTTTTTGTCGTTTCTGTGTGTCTAAGTCCTGATGCAAATATTTTTCTTTTTCAAAAGAGATGGGTTTTAATTCAGTGAGGTGTCTGGCCAGAGAAGTGCCAGGTACGTTTCAGAGTTGATGCCGTTGAATTACTACTGCAATTTTTCTTCAACAGCTGGGGGGAGCAGGAGAGCCGGATTCTCTACCTGGCCCCATATTAGAATTCTCACCCCAATCATTTGCTCTAAAGGAACATAAGGAAATCAAGAGGATGAAAATTAATCAAACAAAGAAGAAAGACTTCCCCCCCCCCCCCAACCATTGAAAGGCTTATCTTAAAGCAATTTCACAAGAAAATAAGATCAAAACCAAAGCAAATTGCATGCAACCTACGAACTCAGAAAAGCAACAATTACACAAGAGACTACACAAAAGACTATGCCCTATCATTAACTCTTCTTACTCAGCTACATTCTCAGCCAGTAATTATGACAGTCATGAACAGAAAATAGATTGATCACTGCAGAATCTCTTGGAAGACAAAGGAGAAAAAACCAACACATAAACCCAAAACAAAACAATAAGAAAATTTCTTATCAATAAAATTTCTGCCAAGCTACAGAAACAAATGAAATGCAAATTTAACAAATTAACTATGTGATTAACACACAGTGGGATCACTTCAGGCATTTTGCTTTGCTTCTCGCCAGAATGTAATCCTAGTGAGAGTTATTGCTGCATCAATATTTCCACAATGGTATCATAAAGAGAATTCAATGACATTATAGAAACTGCAGCCCTGTACTTTCAAAGCTGTAGTTTGAAACAAATTAGTGTTTTAAACATTAAGGCACTTTCATACTACTTGTTATATACCTTAGAGGGCAGAAGAAAAAAACTCAGCGGTCTTCTGGAGCCAATTGTGGGCTTGAATTTGACATCACTTTCATTCTGTTCCTTTTGAAAGCTGTCTTTGAGGCAGTGTTAGCTCAACCTCTTTAGAATGATAAAAGCCTCCCATCAGTGTTGACTGGTCTGTAGGTTGGGATGCTAAAGCTTAAATGAAATGTATATTACCAAGTGTACACAGAATTCAGAATAAAACCAAAAAAATCCCTTTCTGATGCCTGCAGTTGGGGCCAGTGTTAAATAATCCAGCTCTTGTGGAGATTGTGGGAGGAAGGAAAGCCTTCTGTGTGCATCTAGTATTTTAGGAAGCTGAAGTTCATCTCCCTCCTGTGTGAAAGCAGATCTTTAAAAAGGATTGAACAGCAAACTATATTTAAATCAATGTCACCAACGCCACTTAATCACATGCAAGCTTAATAATTAAAATCACCCTTTGAATATAATTTTCAAACTAAAGAATGAGCAGTGGATTTTATTAATGATAGACTCTTACACTACTTTTTTTTCTTTCTTATTTCAGTCAGCTGTAGGTTTGTGTCCTAAAAGGTTTTTTTACATGCAGATGTAAGGAAAACGTAGTGCTTACTCAAGCCAGCGGGGGATGATGGCTTAGACATTTTTGTGGCTGCTGTTAGGATTGCGAAACATCTTTAGTGCCACTTCACAGGATACTTCATTTCTTTTTTCAGACTTTCCCTATATAACGTCCAATTATCAGATTTTATGTGAGTGAAGCGATTTTCACTCTGAATGCATATTAAAGAGAACACATGTTTTCATTTTATGGACCTGTAACACTGAATCTTTACTAAAAGAGAATAAAATACTTATGAAAGGTTGTTACAGAGAGTGCACAGAAAAAGCAGTCTGGGTCTTATTTGCCAATTCCTTTGAGCGGTTACATTCCTCCTCCCATGTATCAATACACGTGAATTTTCACTTATCATAGTTTCACTAAAAATTGCTGCTACACTGGTGATCAGTAGAATCAATAGAGCCTTAACATAGATGGAAAAGGAGTAAAGACCACACTCTCAGCCACAGTGAAACGCTGAGGAATATGATGGGTTGAGAGGGGTTCTGAGAAATCTGAGAAAGGCTGCTGCTAACACAGACGTAATTCAGCACAAAGCCATGGCTCCCATGCACTGTAGTAGCTGGTGCTGACCATTTTGGCTTCTTCTGCAGTAGTAAATGAAACATGTCTGGGACTGTTCTCTGGCCAGCTGACAGGGAACAGCTAATGCCAGTGCTATTAAACTCTTCTTTCTCTCCTGCTAGGAATTGTCTCTGGCCAATGCTAACTCCTGAGCCATGCCCAGGCACAGGCCAAAAACGTGTCACTGGGTGCTGTGATGCTGGTACTCACTTAACAGCATTTACAGTCTATATTCAGTGCCTAGATATGTCTCTGGGTATGTGTCTTGGGACAATTGATTTTATTAGCTGGAACATAACCTAAACACTGAGCACAAGAAGTGGGTGCTGTCTTGATGTTTAACCTTCAGTTTATTAGGTGAAAATCTCTTATGTTTGTTTCTTATCTATGAAATGAACAAAAACATTTCTGTACTTCACAGGCTAGCAGGAGAATAAACATAATAAAAGACTAGGAATGGTATGATCGTGAGGCCTCTGATTTCTGTAATCAGAATAACTACATCCCTTCCTGTCCCATACTGTTTGTTCCATTCCAGAAGTTGAAAGGAATGAAGCAGATTAAAGTAGGATAACGGGTTGCTAGCTCAGAGAATTCCTTTGCCATCTGGGGAAATGTGTCAATTTTTCAGCTCTGCTTTCTCTACCGGATCGTGGTTACTGTTTTGGACCAGTATGTGTAAAAAAAAAAAACAAACCCTGTCTTTCCCCCATACTGAAAAGTCAACATTTTATTAATCCTATAATTCTTTTAATAGAATTTGTAAAGGAAAATTCTCTTCTTTTTAATAATCAGCCAGCCTAAATTCCAGCTTGGAATGTGCTCTTGTAGCCAAGGCATAAGTATAAAACCAGTGAAAAGGAGAGAAGAGATTTACAATGGAAATTCTGACAATCACTTTGCAATAATAGAGCTTGGAGACACCTGCTTTAATCAAGGTGGTGTGAATATTTAAAGTGGTCTATTTCTTGATTTTCAGTTCAGCTGATGAAATCATAATTTCCAGGGAAATAATTTTTTTCTTAGGGATGCATGAGGGAGAAAAAAAGTGAATGATCCTAATTTTCTATTCACTTGGTAGAAATAGATTATAGCTTTTTTAACCCTCTTGATTCCAGGGCTGGCAGATGGAGCTGAAGGAATTGCTTTTGTTTAGAAGTGATTCTTTTGAGTGATAGTGCAGTGCAGACACAAGGCTGGCTTGGGGTAACAATAATTCATGTAGTATAACCACAGCATGGTTTCTCTCTGATGTGGGAATGATTTGCTAAACTTTCTTTGAATTCGGTAGCCATTCTTGTGCTGTAAATAACACAAAATAATTTGGGCTTCTGAAGAAAGACAATTGTTCGTTGGGGAGGCTGACTCACACTACTTTGGTCTTTACTTCCATCAGCAGTGGAGTGGTGCTACTGGTTTTCAGGTGCTGTATACCAATTCTTGCCATGCTGAATGAAGATATGTTATTAAGGATAACATATCCAAAAGAATCCATAATGACAGGTGTACCTTTTGTCATGGTATAACCCCAGCTGGCAGCTCAGCCCCACTCAGCTGCTCACTCACTGCCCCTGGTGGGATGGGGGAGAGAATTGAAAAAGTGAGAAGACTCATGGATTGAGATAAAGCCAGTTTAATAGGGACAGCCGTGCATGCACACAAAGCAAAACAAGGAATTAATTCACTGCCTCCCATGGGCGAGCAGGTGTTCAGCCATGTCCAGGAAAGTGGGTGAGGAGGGTGAGAAGCAGAAAAGGCTTTGACACGTGCAAGTGCTGCTCAGCAATAGCACAAGGCATCTACATAAAATCAACACTGGTTTTAGTACAACTCTAAACATAGCCCCATACCTGTTACTCTGAAGAAAATTAATTCTACCTCAGCCAAAACCAGCACACTTTTTCAAACAATGAGTTATATTGTCATGCAGGATAGCTTAAGAAGGTCCACAAACTTCCAGAGAGCCATGTCATTTAGTTTACCAAGGATTTGTTTCAGCACTGCAAAACAGTTGGCTTATTTAGAGAACCACTTTAGAAAGATATATGACCAACAAATCCATGGGAAGACCACATGCCTTGTGAATGTAATTGTGAATTATATATCATGTCCTATGAAGAAACTGGAGAAAAATGTATGACTGGGAAGAAGGGTCGTGAAGTCAAAATAAGACTCCATAAAGAGTTAGTGTTATCTGATGTACCAACACTATCAATAGTACAGGATATATACCATAATCATAATTATTATGTCAAAAGATTAGAATGCTAAGAGGATAAAGCAAAGGGAATGCTACTTTACCTGTCTTGGTAGCTTAATACTTTTTTCCGTACTACTCTGTTTTAGTATTGTGTTGCATTCTTTATTTTTCCAGTTTCTTGGTCAGTTAACATAAATATGGTAAGACTCACCAGTGTCCGACTGTGGCTTTTTAGCTGGTTTTCCCCAATTCATTGTCAGTTGCTTCTCTGGCTAGTGTCTATTATTTAGATAATAATATAAAGCTCCAAGAAATAACATGCAATGTCTACTGGATGGAAAAGTAATTACTTTTTCACTATGGCCTAATTGTGCTGTTCAGTTGTGCCCTGCTTTATTTGATCTGATTTGACCTTCTTATTCTGTGACTACAGAAACAACTTGAAACATGTGAGGCACAGCAGTAAAGGATGCCTTTCTCTAATTCCCTTTGCTGCTTTCTTACTATTATTTCTTGCTATTATTTGATTTCACTAGATTTTCCTCCTGTTCAGGTCTTCTAGTTTCTTACCAAGGTGTGAAGTTCTGTTTCTTGTAGTTTTTTTCATCTTTCCTCATGCTTTTCCTTGCTTGGTGGCTGTTGACTCTTTAATTGGCATAAACATGATTCCTCCAAACATCTATGGTCAATGAACATTACCTCTTCTTCAGTGCCCCAAACTGACATACTTTTATCTACGTTGTTATCTGCAAATAATACTTGTTATCCAAGTAAACAGTAGTGACTTTCTGTCCTGGACCTTGCTCAGCTTCATGGTTTAATTAAGAACTCAGATTTAAGAGGAAATTTAGTAGTGTCATAAACTAAAAAATGTGCAAACTCTTCGGAGGACAGTAGTAGTGTTCAAGATGGTCATGATAAACTGTGAAAAGCAATTTTCAAACTAAAGCCAATATAAATAAAGTGTTATGCCTAGGAAGAAGGAAAAAATGAAATAAAAAACCCACCAAATATGAAAAAGGGATTAAATAGCTGGAAATTAATCCACAAAATAGAAGGCAGAAGGCTATCTTGTATCATATATATTGTACCTTAATAAGACTTAGTAACATTTATGTCAATATTATGCAGTCAGGAGAAATTCCATGGATTCTGGTGTATGTGCATGACTCTGGCAAATCCACATTTGGATGGGACCCACACGCACACAAGCTTCTACATAGCAGGAGTCCTGTCTCCATAAATAGACACTGTGTCTGTGCCACACTGCTCTTTGAAGAATGGTGACGGTAGGACACTGCAATATCCCACAGCAAGCACTCATCAAATACAAAACTTTGCAGCATCCATTGTGCAACTACAGCAAAAGAAAAAAGGAATTCTGTTCAGGAATATACTGATTGGAGTATTGTGCCCATGAAAGGGCAGGTAATTATTTACTTCCCATTGGTATTTAAGTTTCATCAGCCCAAGTCTCATCTTCCTAGGCAGCTGTCACACTTCAGGAAAAACTGTCAAGAATCTATAAAACAGTATCAAGAAGAAAAAGAGGTTAGATAGCTATCCTGTGATGATGGGAATGGAGTTCGCTTAGTCTAAAATAGGAAAGACTAAAGAGGGACATGATTACATTATCTTCTAACGTGCAAAAGATGTTACAAAGATGGTGGCAATTAATTGTTTAAAATCACCCAATGATGGAAAGATGTGAAATATATTCCTTCACAATTTCTGAGGAAATAGAATGGCTATAAGAACCAAAAGAGGCTCGAATAGGCTTCCTAGAGGGACTGTGGACTCTGCTATATAAGGTTTAGGACAATATACACCCATTGTGTAGATCATGCCCTGCTACTGTAGGATGTACTAAAAAAGTGTCTTCCAGCTCAATAAATGAAAAAAGAGACAGCATGAGACGATACCGAGATATTGTATTACTTGGCACTAGGATTGCATTATTTGTCTTCCAAGAAAGAAGACAATACACTGTCACATGGAGCAGTGCTTTTATGGATGTTTCTGATCACAGCATCATGAAAATGCAGTGATGGAAAGGACCTCAAAGTACCTTTTGCTCCAGCCCTTTAAACTGAAGAAGATTCAAATACGTCTGCTGCTTCAGAAGTGATTCAGAGCAGTGTGTTATTTGCAATTCTAGATTGATTCATTCTTAGTGTTGAATTTGAACATTATTATAAAATCCTTTTGCTGGTGTTTTGTTCTTCGGTCAAAAAAAACCCTTTATTTAACTTTGAGAGCAAGTTACACCTCTGAGGAAGCTACATTACTATAGTAAAAATTAACCTTGGGCTTGCACTTCTGATTTTTTCATAATTTCATTAAAAATATTTCAAAGTATGTAATTTTGGTGTGTTTTTTTAATCCCTCCCCCCAATAATGGGCCTATTATTGTTTTTTTTAACTTTATGAAATATTTTGGCCAAATATTTTGATACTAGAAAAAAATTGAAATGGGAATTCCTACTAAATAGAGAGTAAAATCTCCAAAGATTTTTATTAAAATTATGTTCTTTTTTCAACTTCTCTTTTTTATCTGTTTCTGCAATAATTTATGCTGTTGTAAATATTTTGTTATGATTTCCAAAGTTAGTGACTAGATGGTACCACCACAATGATTGAAGATCATGAAAATAACATCTTTTAAACTTATCCGAAAAGAAGGGTAATGTTGCCTCCAGGATCTGCTAGGAGTTGAGTACTACATATTTTACTTTATGAGGATTTCTGTGAGAAAATCGAGGATTTCTCTGAGATAATTGAGGATTTCTGTGAGATAATCGAGGATTTGAATTTACATCAAGTTACTCTGAAGAAACTGCCTTTTCATCCATGATTCCTCTAAGCAAAAGGAAAGGTGTTTTACTACAATCATCAACAGCAACTTTTATTAATCATGGCCTATGAAGGTTTAAAGAGGCTGTTTTAAGACAATTTCTGCCCCAAAACTGATATTATAAACTCACACTCTGGATTGTTTTGCAATGAACTCTTTATGTAACCATGCTTTAAAAATAGCAGTTTATCTATAGAGAACATCTCTGAATTAAACTGGTGGAGCAATAGCACCATTTTTGATGCTATTGAGAGTCCTCGGTGCTTTTTGCCATCAAAGTATAGAGTAGTGTTTTCTGGAGAAGTGGCCTGTGTCTGTGTGTATGTTTTTTGTGTGTGTAAGAGAGAGAGAAACAGAAAAATAGAGAAAAAATAAGAAAGAGAAAGACAGTGAGAAGATAAGAAAAAAGGAACAAAAGAAAAAAGAGAAAGAAGGAAAAAATAAAGAGATGAAGAGGAAGAAAGCAAAAGAGGAAGGAAAGAAAGGAAGAAGGAAAAAACGAAGGAAAGAAAGACAAAGCCAGTAAAAAGGAAAAAATAAATAAATAAGCCTTTGTGTTTACGAATGCTTTGCAGGTTTAGTTGTTCCAGCAGTGTTATTAGAACCCACACCAAGAGCTGTTTTGGGTCCCGGGGCAAATAGATTCTTCTCCCCCTGATTCTTCACCTGGAAAAGTACCTGGGTGGTCCTGCCATGACACTCCTCTCTCCTCAGTGCCCTCCTCCCTTCCTGCTTGCACTGTAGCACAGAAAACTTACATATGGGGCAGCAGTGGCTGCCAAGAAGTGAGAGAAGCTGAGCCAAGCAGAGGAGAGGGCTGCAGCCAGAGGAGCAGGGGTGCTCTTCTGGCCCCAGTCCCTGCAAAGGGGAGCTGACCCCTTCTCCAGTGCCACTCAGCCCCCACTTTCCTTGTCTCAGCTGGCCCACCAAGCAATTCCTTCTCTAACTGGTGTCAGCATATCCTTATCAGCATTTTCAGAATTCACCTTATGTTCTCACTGCACTTAAAATGGGCCTGAAAATAAGGGCTTGGTTTAATTACCATGACTTGATGAGAGGATGCTGTGTCCACCTGTGCCGGAGCACAGGACATCTGCCCAGTTTAGCCACCACCACTGTGTGGCAGCCACCAAGCAGCCCAGGAAAGTGCCTGAAGAAATCACATTGCCTTTGTATGGCCTCCCCACTTCCTCTTTTTGATAGGGGACTAAGTGGTGTGCCTCCTGGCTTATACAAATTTTCCAGAATAGAATACCCTCCTGGAGATTGTGTTCTTGAGTTCAAAATGAAATTTTTAAATCTGCAGAGGTCTGTTAGACTGGAAAAGGGTTCATATTGTCACATTTTAGCATGTTGCAAATAATGATTTATGTGACTGAAAAAAAGCCATTTTGTTCAACGAGGTTTCATTATACTGTAAAAACACTGATCACAATGGTGCCATTAGCCCAGTCACACTGGCAAAACTTGAGAATGATGCCTGTGAGGGAGAAGACTGAAAACATCCTCCTCTTTTTCCTAAAGCATGAAGGGTATATTGATTTAGTTTTTCTAAAATGAAACTGCCAAATTCTACAAAACAAAAGCTTTTTCAAAACAAGATGTTAATCTATATCTAATACACATATAAGGTTAAATACAGTGTGAGAGGCAATAGATATTACTGCAGTTCTCTGGTTCACTGCTTTAACGGAGAGAAACCTAGCACAAATCTAATTTTAAAAGGAAATTGCTGAAAGAATGGATGTAATAGAATGGATATAAGAACAAGATATTTAAAAATTCCATGCTCAGATGGATAATAAGCACTTCAAAATTATTCCTGGCCACTGAGAAATGTGCACTTACTCCAAAGCAACTACTGCTCTTTAATAATTGCTAGCCAGTGTTTTTAATTCTGACAATTTGATTTTTAGTATTAAGGTGACTTTGATTTGAATATATCTAAAGCCAAATGATCTAACAGAATTTTTAAAAATAAAACTGTGTATTTCTGACTTGAAAGAAGTCAACTACTAGACTTTTCCTGAGCTGTATTAGAATAATCAGCTTTTGAGGATGGTGAAGGAAATACCTTAATACCCAAACAGTATGGCTGAAAAGCAAATATTGATACTTTCTGGGAAACAGGATAGAAAATGAAAGACAAAATAGATTTCCCTTGTACTGTGTGTCAAGTATTTTCACAAGCCTGACAGGACTGATTTGCTGTTTAAAGCACAAACGGAAAATCATCACAAAAAGCACAAAAGACAGTTCATTTACTTTGCTCAGAAGACTAGCATTCAACATAACACAAGAAGAAAAGATGCTAAATGATTAAAAGAAGTCCATGGTGCATTGGGTCCAGGTTAAGAAGCAAGCTTGTGTCTGTTGACCCGAACTGGTGCTTGAGGGTGACTCAGCCGGTGCTTGAGAGGCGACTAGATCAAACATGGTAGTATAAACTAAGATTTCAAAGAAACATAGAGACCTGTGGTCCCTCAGAGCTACTGCTGTTGGATTCAGTGGCAAAACTCCCGCTGACAGAAGGACTGGTGTTTGCAGGACAAGTCAGTAACAAAAGGACCCACCTTTTGCAAATTAGGACAGACATTTGCTATGTAGAAGTTTGACTTGCTAGTAAAATTGTTGCAGAGGGATTTGAATTCACTAGCTGAAAAAAAATGATAAATGTATTAAGTTGTTTTGCATGCTGTGACAGATTAAGGGTAATCTTTTGAAAAGCTCCTACATCTTATTTCCAGGAGAGTCAGCGAGGTGTTTCAAGGGGCTTTGGATCAGTGCCTCAGTTAACTCGTGTCTGATTTTCCCTGTCAGTTGCTCCAACAGAGAGTCGTATGGCAGCCGGCAAGCTGTCTCACTGTGCCTTGAGGAATCACTTTCTAACTCACATCATAGCAGCTCTGCATAATAGGGGAGGATTGTAGTCTGCATTTGCGGGGCTAAACTCTGGCATTTGTGCCCCTTGTCTGTGCAAGTGGTATTGAGCCACTGTGGTCTACGACAGGCCCTCTTGGGCCACATGAGGTACTAGTGCTGGTAAGTATTGCAGTTGCAGCAGGTGCTCCTGCAGTGTGTCAGCCCTATTGCGTGAAACACCGCGGACACCAGGCTAACAGTGAAGTCATTACACTGCTCTTTCTCTGTTCTTTGTCTTTCTTATGGTTCCTATTTTGTTGGTTTTTTCAGGCATCTTAGAGAAATGCAAAGATTTTCTACAGGGATAATTTATGCCATGAACAAAGCAGTTCATTGCAGTTAAAGCAGTTGCTCACAGAATGAGACGCACAAAAGATAGCTAGGAATCGCTAAGTGCTAGGCTAAGCACTTATGTGCTCATCGCCCTGGTGAATGAGTTAACCATAGAGTTGCTACTGTCTGGACCAGTGTTTGCCAGGCCCCAAAGCACCAGAGAGGCGTCACTGTCTTCAGCAATGACACGCATGATACACTCAGCCTGGGACTCCTTTCTGGTACCTCACCACACTAATCATATTCCTGTCTATATTTGTGTTTTCACACTTAAATCCTTGAGTTATAGATGACACCACCTAAGCAAGCTCAACCTTGTCTGTAATTTTGGCCTTTCTTATCTCTGTACAGTCATTCTCACAGCTTTTTCTCATCAGAACAAGCCAGGGGGCAGGGGGAAGTTTTCTGTGGACGCTACAGAGAAACTAGAGCACAAGCCCTACATCAGAGAAAATAGAGATTGCTACAATGGAATAATTACACTAAAATTTGTAGCCAGATGAATGACATTCCTAATATTTTTTTTTCCTTCTTCTACACTGTTTATGCATTATACTGCATTATTGGGATCTCTCTTTTTAGTGTTAGCCCTTATTTTGACAGTTGTCCTCAGATGACAAAGAAAAATTCTTGTTTCTGTTAATTTATAGAAGTATACCAGAGGTGTGTTTTCCAAACTGGGTTGAAATGAGCAGCTAGCAGCTTTCTTGCTCCATATTCTAAACATTCTTTCCAATTATATTCCTCCCTCAAACACTCTTCCAAGGTCATACCTACACTGTTTGCCCATAGCTTTCTGAGTGCTTATACTTCTGGCTCTGTCTGAGCATAATTCAAACAGCATCACCAATCCTATCTAAAACACTCTTTCTTGGTCTAAAGTTCACCCCAATTTACTAGAGGCCAGCTGATTTGTGGTAACTCACATGGCTAGTGTGATGTAATTCATATTAGCAGAGCTGCCAGTGAAAGAGGAGAAATCAACCTATGGCAGTGAAAAGCGGCTGACCTAAGTCATATTTGCATTAGGGGTTAAAAATACATACCTGGGGTATTACATGTAATTTTTAAAATCCAAACTAGTTTTTAATATGCTTATGCTTTTAGCTACTTATCAGCCTGTGCGTTAAATGGCACTATCCAAAGCTTCAGCTATACTCTAGATAAGGGTCATAATTCCTTCCACAGTTTTCATGCATGAAGAGTAGACATCTTCATCAACATTTTGCTCTATCTAAGCCTAACCTATCTGCCTTAGATACAGTACTAGTAGTACTTATGCAAATAGGAAGATTGAATCAAATAGGTAATGGCTTATGTGATTTATATGCAGTTTACTGTCGGCAGAATCAGTAAAATCACATCTGTGTAAAGTGCATATTAATGCGCTTGCTGTTATGTGTATTGTCAAAATCTTTTCTTGAAGAGGTTTTCTGAAGGAGTCTTTGCATTGAGGATGAAAATTTGATACGCAAGGCCTACTAAAAAGAAGAGTACAAGGGTTCAAAAGAATTCATTATATTTGTTGAGAGGAAAGTAATAAACTGAAATAAGAAGCATACCACTGATGCTTCTCATGACAGGCAATCAGACAGAGAGGCTGAGTCCATCTGAAACTTGTAGGTGCCTCAGGAATTGAGCCTGTGCAATTCTCTACAGGTCAGCAGGGGATAATAAGAAAATCTGTCAAACTTGAGGGAAGAGTCAACTTTCTAGACCGCAAATCTGATCTGAGCAGAGTTGAGAGACAAAGAGTTCAAAAGGTTAATGCTGCTATGCTTATTTAAGTGAACGTTAGCACTGTTGTGAGAAAACAGATGGAGAAGAACTGGGGGAATTATTTGACTGGTTAGGTTTGTAAAACAGTGAGCTGAACAACAGACATTTTAGGCATAGAAGCTAGTCACAGTGAAAGCGTAAGCTGAGGTCTTCTTTCTCTTTTGCTTCCAAGTAGATTGGATTAATGGCCTTCCAATCATCACAATTATGTGCTCCTATTTAAGAAATCAGTTGGGAAACATCTGGGTTTTACATAACATTCACCATTATGTCTTTCATCAGATAAATTAACAGCTTTGTTTTGCAGTGGCTGTAGAAAGAGACAAAACCATTGGAGCACAATGGTACTTGCCATTTTTCTGTCAAGATGGAGCCACTATTAGGGATGTTACTATCAGTGATGATCAATGTGAAGCAGACATATTTACTGGGAGTCTGTTCGAACACAATACAAGGGAACAAATAGCAAGGTGGGGCCATTTTGTGGATAGATTACAACCTATTGCTCATGACCTGCCTTTATTACATCCCTTTCTTGCGATCTGAAGAGAAGAGAAACCCAAATAACAGCGGGTTCTGTTGCTCTGATGACAGCTTGAGAAAAAGTAATAAGGAATTCCTACAGCTATAAAAACAGAGTGAGGAAAGGGTGCCAAGTTACCCTTGGAGCTGTCACTCTTTGCAAGGCTCTTTTCTTTTCACTTACTTTTGTATAATACTTTATGGCTAAACAGCTATTTTTGTGGCCAGATGAGGACATAACTCATCCTTTGAGTCGTCTTGGAGAATTGGCGAAGAATTTCTGGTAAAATTTCAGATGGCAAGTGTTATTTCTCATCTGCTTAGATACTGTATATCTTGAAATTTCAGGCATCTGAAATTATGGATTACCTCATGTTTATTGGATCTGTTCTTTGGGCTTGAGCTATGTCCATTTGGAACAAACAATCAATCCCAAAAAGTGTTTTTACATTATTTCTTAAATAGTAATTTGTCTTTCAAAAATAAGGCAACAACCTGAATGCAGCTACACCAGAATATGTGAATTGGTTCTGAAAACACTATCATTTCATATTCTTCATTCCTTTACATCCTGTTTTAATTTTTGTTTTCTTTTCCATAATGCAGAAAAAGCCAGATCTGGGTGAATATTGAACAACAGTATTCATGAACATTCACAGGAATTTGAAATGGCTGTTTGATCTCTCCATATCAAGGCCCCTTGTTATCGGCTGCTCCTGCGGTTTCAGACAGAAAGATTTTTGTTCCTGAGGAGGTTTGAGGAATGGCTGATTTGTGTGAATACCCGTACTTGCATGCGAACGAGGCTACTCCTTTACAAACAAGAGCGTTCATTATTCCTCTGTTTAAAAGGATACACTAACCCAATTAGTGAGCTGGAAGAATATCCCGTGACTTAGCTAACCAATAACATGCTCCAACTAGGAGGCAGTGAATACTTAAACTGTGCAGTGTCTGAACCCCCATGTTGGCATTTCCCAAACCTTTGAAAGTTGAACCCTCTCTTCAGGAAAATAAGAACAATTGCACTCTTCACCCCTTCCGTGGTGTTATTAAAAGCATACCGAAGAGAACAGAGGCTCAGAGAAGTCTGTATGGATCTGGGTGTTCAGATGCTCTCCCTCCTTCCAAAACACGCTTTGAACAGTGTAGAAAGAAACTTAATGTTGATGCATTAAACCAAATTAGTTAACTCCTCTTGAAGCAGAGTGCCATCACACTTCTACAGCCTCAGGCTTTTTGCAGACTCCGGCAGGTATCAGTTACACCCAAGTAACATTTACAGCACAGCCTGTGAAAGAAATCTGAAGGACTGAGACTGGTCATCTACATATTTCCTCATGTTTGATTGTAGTCAAATGTAAACCACCTTTAATGATGCTGACAAAGGTTAGAGTCCACTCACCTAACTTGTGCAAATGCTAATTTCAGACAGTAGGTACATAACAACAAAAAAAAAAGGCTCAGAGGAATCAATGAGATCAAGAGGCATTTCACGTTTTGGAGATCAGACTTAAAGCCTATTCACAAATGATTCTCAAACAGAAAAAAGGTTGTATTTGCCATGAGTATTACTGAGGACGAATAATCCATCCAGCTGTGCTAAGTAGCATCAGAAAAAAAAATGAGTTCTTAAGTTATTTCTGGCTAAGTTATGCTACATATAAGGAGGTTTATATGATTTAGGTAAGATCTGGAAAAGTATCCAAACTTCTGAATTTATACTCAAGTTTCCACACCTCTGGGTTCAGGGTAAAAGGGAAGATTTACAGAGCCTGGCACAAAATTTAAAAGCCTACCTAGTAATCATCAGTACTCCCAACCCTTCCCACAGCTGCTATTTACCTCCACCTCCTTTTTTTTTTGACTCTACGGGTTTCTTTTTTTCCCCCTCCTCCAGTCTCAGTCTAACCCCTAGGATATTTAATTAATTTTCTAAATTATGCTCTTTTTATCTCAGCTTCTTTAATAACTGTTACTTCTTTACCCCACACTGTTCACTTTATCTTATCATGTGGCTTCTTACATCTACTCAGCAGATGCATTTTCAGGGCTCTTTGCAGCTCTGCCTGAGCACCTCATCTTTCATCACCCACTTCTTTGTTCCTCTTTATAGTGTTTCCTCTTCATACATTGTTGCTGCAGCTGAAACTATGACATTTCCACACTGTTCCGTGGGCCTAGGAGAAAAGCAAATATAAATCAGTTGCATTCCAGGAGATGATGTTGGCATGAGAATGTATATAGGCACTGCATTCAAGCACTGGTAAAACAAGACCTCCATGTTAGCTATTGAAATACAGCACATAAGTCTCATTCAAGATAGGATTATACTTTGTCTCTGAAATTTGAACTTTTTATTTTTTGGCATTGACTTCTATCTTTGACCAGTATTTGTTCTGGATTTAAATCAGAGAAACTTGATCTATATTATCTTACTTTAATGACAAAATGTACTGTCTTAACATGGTGAAAATTTCAATGACTGTGCTAGAAAA
Organism: Corvus kubaryi; assembly: GCF_017639235.1. NCBI lineage: Eukaryota > Metazoa > Chordata > Aves > Passeriformes > Corvidae > Corvus > Corvus kubaryi. The sequence goes on from NW_024581962.1 coordinate 206,875, forward strand.
TGTTACTGACTTTACAAGCTACCTACCAAAATCTTCAGATGACTGAGGACTAGCTGTAAGGCAGACACGACATTGCTCAGAGAAACAGAGAAAAAGTATCTCTGAAGTTGTTTAACAGAGGAGAAAAAAAAAAAAATGGAGGTTCCATATATCCTTTTCAGGGTGTTGTGCTGCTGGAATCTATAATATTCCCAGAAGGCCATTCTGACTTGCTTTCTTCCCCAGCCCATGATATGATGACTCAGTGTCCTGAAGCATCCCTGATTGCTTGCAGTCACATGACATAACTTGGAAGTTAAGCTTGAATACCCTTTTTAGGACAAACAGAAAAGTATTACTACTAGGAAGCAAATAATCTCATCTTATTTCCTCTTCCTTGTGTTCTCTTATCTTCTCCCTTTTTTCTTTTTTTTTTTAAACTAGACAGAGCTTGTAAGCACAGTATATTGGTTTTAAATTACTTGCGGTGTTTGCTTGTATTCCAGAATTCCTTCTTTGTTTGCCTAGTTTCAGGTTCTCGGCTGAAATAATGTACCTGCATAATTTTCAGTTCACTCTTGTCTTTAGCACCAAAAAATGCCTTTCAAATGGCTTTAGTCAATAAACTTTAATGATAAATAATGCAGTGTATGAAGTACTTATATATCTAGCTTTTCATAGTGTCCCTGTATTTTTCAATCTTTTTAAATGAAGTGAGGGTTTTAAGATTTATAAACTAACCACAAAGAGTCATTCAGTTGTTAAAGAAAATAGTGCACAGAGCTGCTGTGCTCTTCTAGCTTTATTAATTCAATTTGATTTCTCAAAACACGCGAGAGGTTCCTGTTGTTGGATGATCCCATCCCTCTGAACTGAAGTGGGATCAAGATGGGAGTGTTGGCCAATTTCTCTTCAGACCTTTAAAGTCACAAGCAGACAAAAAGAAAAAGCTTGGTCTCCATCACTTCTTTAACTTTGAAGAATGGCTTAAAATCTCTTTCTCACCATTGGTTAGAATAACTTTGCTTGAGGACTTTAGCCAGCCCAAACATTGTATTTAAGAGCAAATTGTTTATACTTCTGTCTCCTTCATCTCCAAGGTCTTCTGGAAGTTTTGGAAAAATTAGCATGTCTTCTTTTGAAAGTCTGTCCCAGCATATTGGAAGACATTTGTACATGTCATTTATACCTGCCTTCTGTGAAGCCCTGGAACTGCAGGGCAAAAAAGCAGGATGGGGTTGCCTTGCTAAGACTGTTCCCCTCTCTTTTCTGTAAGTGTTAATGTAAATTTCTGTGTAAGCTATTTCAGCTGTTGAATGGACAAGGCTGTGTGTTGTCACTGTAAAACTCCTTTACCAGCTAAGGAGAAGGATTCTAAGATGCCCTTCCTCAACTTCCAGCCTCTTTCTATCCTGTCTGTGCTTTTGCCAGCTACAGCACAGATCTGTGCCTGTCTCTTTTGCACACCCAAAGTCCCAATATTTCAGGCTGAGAGAAATATTTCCGCCATCAGCATCAGCACTCCCACAATAAAGTGGCTCTTGTAAAGCAAATGGAGGTTTTTGGCTGAGGGTGAATTACATTCCCCTTCTAAAGAGAATGAAGATGCACAAGAAACAGAATCATAGCTGTAATGAATTAGGAAGTCGTACTATTTTGCTTTTTAAAAATATGGTCAAGATAGCAACAACAGAAACTCCCCAAATGCTAGCTTAATTGAAATCTCCATGTCAGCTTTAAATCAAGCAACTATCAGCTTATGGAGGACATTAAAGGAGTTAAGAAATCCCCAACCACTAGTTCTGTTTATACGAACCTGGATGTTTCAGTTCCTTCACTGGAAATAACCCCAAAATGATGAGCTCCCAGCTCTCTGTTTTTTAATCTTATGGATATTGAGAGTTGTCCTGGTTTTGGCTGGGATAGAGATGATTATCCTCTTAATAGCTGGTACAGATCTATGTTTTGGATTTAGGATGAGAATAATGTTGATAACACCGGGATGTTTTAGCTGCTGTTGAGCAGTGCTTGCACAGAGTCAAGGCCTTTTCTGCCTCTCCCTCCATCATCAGTAAAAAGGCTGGGGTGCACAAGGAGCTGGAAAGAGACAAAGCAGGGACAGCTGACCCCAGCTGATCACAGGGATATCCCATACCTTGTGGCTTCATGGTGAACAATAAAACCAGGTGGGACTGACTGAGAGGTGGTGGCCCAGTGCCTGGGTAGTGGCAGGGCATTGGTCAGGGCATGGTGAGCAACTGGATTACGCATCACTTGTTTTGCTTCTTTTATCATTATTATTATTTCCCTTCCTTTTCTGTCCCATTAAGCTCTCTTTATCTCAACCCATGAGTTTTACCTTTCCTGATTCTCTTCCCCATCCCACTGGGATTAATGAGTGAACAGCTCTGTAGTGTTTAGCTGCCTGCTGGATTAAACCACAACAGGTATATAAGAGCAAATCCTAGTATTTCTTTTGAAACAGCTCTTTTCACTTAATTTCAGTTCACTTACAGCAGAACTGGGCACTGCTCCTGACTCAAACCTTAGGACATTTCCAAAACACTACGAAGTAGCTTAATTAACAACAATGAACATTCTCTGAAAATTCAGAATGGAAGCATAATGCTAATTTCAATAAAAGAAATGAGATATTTTATTTCTATTGTGCTCAATGAAGCACTAGCTGTGCTGGCACTATGTTCATCTTCATGTAAATGTAGGCAGGACTTTACCCATATTTCTAATAGAGCATGTTTTCAAATGTTAGTTTAGCTTGGGCAAAAATAATCTAGAAGTTAGAGCTGTCGTTAATACCTGGAAGGTAACCCTAATATGTGGTTACTGAGGTCCTTGGAAAGTGGGTATTGATGGCTAGGTCCAGGTTGATTACCTTTTTATCTATGCCCTTAACCCTGAATGAGTACCTTTTGCACAACTGTAACAACAAGTGCTTAAAGTAATTTACAGCAACAGCAAAAGACTCCACTGGGGAACAGCATGACATCTAACTGCTTTCTGCCTCCATTCCCACAGGGCCAACTTGAAATGCCTTGAGGGAAGGACAAGCTATTCCAGCTATGCCAGCTGTTCTCCGTAGCATCATTATTCACTGGCACAACTAAGAGTAGTTCTGAAAATGCTCTAACTTGCACAAGGAATTGATGTCTAGGTAGGAGCTTTCAAGAGCAGAAAAGTGGGGGACTGGGGGGGTCTGGTGGAAAAATCGTCATTCTAAGGGTCACTGAGAGCTCCTCTGACACAACAGGAGTCGAGTCTTTAATGTAGCACTGAAAATTAGATGAAGAATTTTATTTCCACTCCCTTGTATCAATCATTCTTGTTTCCTGTGCAAACACAGACATTTTTGTCATTAGGCTAAAAATAAAACCTTTTGAGAACTCAAGCAACTGGTCTGTCTAGTTCTTTTCGTGCAATGTTTTTTCTGGTAGTAGCAATAACAGGATGTGCTGACCATTTCTCAGTGTAATAATCTGGTCTAGTCACTGATATAAACAACTTCCCCTTTAACCTTATAATTTATTCACAGCAGGCCTAATCCAAGACACCTTAAATAACAAAAATATTGATAAAGAATTTGCAATTATAGACACTCTCCTGTGTTAAGTATAATAATATCACAAATAGTGTCCTGTGGAGATAGGTGTCTTTCATAAATCTGACTAAGGTAATGTTGTTATCATTCTTGCCTTTCCAAGCAAATTCCACTTAAAAGCCTGAGCATGGTTATGGTGCTTATTCCAGTGCAGGAGCCTAGGAGGCTAAAGTGTTGTGCAAAAGGCATGTGCCTGTTTGGGGTAACTAAATCCTTCCTTGCAAATTGGTTGTACTAGTAACTATAATGCATGCGTACGAAGGAGAATTAAAAGAGTTTGTATGAGGTGGAGGGTTCACTGTCATTTCCCTCATTCCTCCCTTATTTCCTCCTTATTCACTGAACTCTCATCAAGACTTTCATTGCCCTCTCCCCTGCTGATTCAAGGAAGTGTTTTTAAATGGTGCTCTCTGAGTTAATTTTAGGGTTTAGGTCTGAATGGTCCATGTTTCTGTTTCCATCCTGATCAGGAAATACAAAGCCACAGTTCGTATTCATGCTCAGGTTTGCAGAGAACCATTTCCCCAGCACTTATTTTAAATCTTGTTCTGGGAGGAAAAAACCCTTCCAGTTTGAAATAAAGCCAAATTAGTTTCCCCTTCCTGAAGTATTTATTGTGCTTCCATACTAAAAAAATGCTGAAAGTCAGGAAAACATTAATCTATGTGCAGACCTATACAGATGCTCATTTTTTGTTGAGAAAAATAATGAGATTGCAAGTAAAGTTTCTGAACCTTATCTCGTATACATTAGATTCACAAAGGGAATTTTAGTTCTACTGGAAAACTTTTCCCTGAATTATAGGAATATATGTTTAAAGTGACTCATTACTATAATGAGTTATATCAGAGAGTATGACTGTAAAGAACTGCCACTTTACTCAGCTACTCCAGCCATCCTGTGGGCTGAGCACTCACTGCATTTGTAAGGGTTGTGCCTTTTATGTTATACACAGGGAGTTGTAGTTAGACCATTTAAAACAGAAACTGACGTCTATGGGGAGACCGGGTATGAGACAATGTTTTATGCTGCACAAGCCAAAGGCTTGTTAAAAATTTCTTTTTCACACACATTACTTCCATGCTAATGCATTAACAAACTGTGGTGAAATATTCATCATTTATAAATAAACATTACAAATGGTCCCACAGCATACATAAGGGAAGACTGAAATTGCAGCCAGAGTAGGGGTTTATCACTAGCCAATAGTGCAGATATAGGTTAAGAGGGATCTTGTCAGAGCTGCTGCCCTGGGAGATCATGTTGGGGTGCACGAGTCAGTGTCTGTAAACTGGCTGGCTATTGCCAGAGCATACTCATCTGATGCCTTTAATTTTAACATGTCAGGGGGAGAAAAACCTGGATACAACTTCAGTCTGGGGGTGAAAGATGGTAGCTTTGATTTTTTGTGCTCACACCAGCTCGGTGACTGTTATTTTCTGGGACATGCTGACTTCAGTGGAGTTTCTGTGCACAGTGCTTGTAGAAAATCAGGTCTGGTGGGTGCTTCCATGAGAGCTGGAATAGATGACTGACCTTCCATAGCTTATACCTCTTGAGGGAACAATTTACAGAATATGGGATATGGGAGATTTATTTGGAAACCATATGGAAACATTTATGTGTAGCTTTTGTGAGTCTGGGATTAATGTAACAAAATATGATACTCCATATTTGTTGGCAGGATGATGTTGAAATGGAGGGTTCACCTTTCTATACATTCATTTAAAAGTGTTTAGATTTTTTCTTCCACTAGAATGTGTTGGGGACCAAACATTTACAATATAAATGGACTCTCAAAAAACCTCAGTTGAAAAGGCTGGTTTTCATAAAAAAACCCAAACAACAAAGTAAAGATTGGCCTGGAATACAGCGTATGAAATGGCTTAATCATTTGGGTCAGTGTTGTCATTCCCTACTAAAGTAATTTTTCCAGGATCCAGTTGTAACTGGTGATTCTGGTAAATAGTTGTCTTATGTCCATGGAGCCTCTTTCCTTTACTGTATTGGAATCACTAGACTGGTGTGACTTATGTCAGATTAGGTCTGATTTTCTGATCTTGCTTTGACTGGTCAGCTTGACAGGAGATTTAAATAGAAGTTGCCCTGCTGGAAGAATCCAAGGAGGAATCCAGTCTGTGGTCTTACCCAGAGCCTCTGGAAGTGCACAGTGAAAAGCTAACCCCCGTTCCCACAAGAGTTTGCATCACACAGTTCTCTCTACTGGTTTCTATGTACCACTCAAGTTCCTGAATGAAGGCTCACAGTAGCTCTGCCTGTAGGTAAAAGCAATGTTAGTTTTCCTTGTAGAGATTGCAGCTGAGTTCACAGTGGAGATTTAATAAAGAATGATGATCTGTAAGGCTGCTTCTCTTCTTTGAGCACCTGTAAAAGATGATTAATTGTTCCCCCCAAGAAATATTTTTTAAAAAGCTTTCTCACCTTCCTTTTTCCACCTGTCTCCTCTGAGACTACACCTGAACTTAGAATTTGTCACAAAATGTAGGTGGTGGAAATGTCTTACCTTCTGCCACACAACTGCATTATTTGGAAGAGAAAAGTGGGAAAGAACTTAGATAGCAAAGTAAAATGAGTACAAACCCATACCATAAATTGTATCAGTCATTCTCTCTCTAGATTCTTCTGTTATCTTTAATATTACAGAAATTAATATAATCAGATAATATTCTCAAATACTGTTAATGAGCACAGGAGATAGACAGAAGGGCCAGTCTGGACAATGTTGCCAGAATTTCAGCTATACAAAGCCTAAAGGCCATGGGGGCCTAATTTTACCTGGGACAGAAAGAAAAGTTAATGTGATATTTTCTGAAAATAGTGTACATGTTGATACATGCTAACCAGAAACCCTTTGGTGATAGTGATATGAGTCTTCTAGGGAAGACAGATTAGAAAGGGGCAGATTGTTGTTGTAGGGCCAGGTGGCCCCAGGCCAATGAGGACTACATGATTAATGTCCGCACTGAACCTGTACCTTGCACTCTAGCTGTAAAGTACCTGACTTCTGCTGGAACAATGAATTCAGAATAAAGAGGAGGATGCTAGAAGTAGTAAAAAACTCTCAGGGGAGCGAAGAAAGCCTCAAATAAAAGGGAAAATGAGACTTATGACAGGATAGTGTTCCCTCAAACAGTCTGGGTTGCTTGGACGTGTCTATGGTGAACAGCTGATATTCGGGTCTGAGTCCTTCCTTCTAGGGGACTTCATGGAGCAAATCCAGGTCCTGCTGCTCTAGCCAAGAAAATAATAGCAACTCCAAGATCCTAGAAAGCACAGGGTTCGTTGTGACTTGGCATAGTGATTCACAAGAGAGGAAGGTGCCAATGCTCAGACAGCATGTCGGGCATGTCAGCTGGTGAAGGAATTTGTTGGCATTGCACCCCAGCTGGTGCAGATACTTGGCCTTTTAAAATTTGATGGAGGTGCTGTAATACCTAATGTATTCTGCATCTCCAAAATTGCTTGTATCTGCCTTTTTTTTTTCTGCAAATAGAAGCACTTGCCCTAAAAGTGAATACAAAGTTTCTGTTTTATGAAAGCTTTTCTGACATATTGCAACCTAGGTAAAACTTGAAGGATGCTATGCTTAGGGAATGTGACTCCTGAGGAGGCTACTACAGCTAATATAATTCTCTGGGGAAGTATTCAAAATATATGTCCTAAAATAAACACCTCCTGCTTACAAGCAATCTTTTCTACTGCTGCAGTTCTTTGGCAGGAACGCTGTCTTCTAGGTTTAATCCCTTAAGACTTCAATACATTTTATCAGTGGTTGGATTTTTGTGTGGTTTTTTTTGTTTGTTTGTCTGTTTTTAATTATTTCCTGTTTTCCACATCTTTTCAAGAGCACTGCCTTTTATAGCAGAAGCCAGGTGGTGTCTACTGATTGTTCACTAGTCAAAAATGAACAGAACCTATTAATTGTTCAGGCCTTGCAAATCCTAGACTTCCTACTACTAGAAGGAGAAAGCTGGTGTGTTGCAAGATTGTTTCCATCCTTATGCTTTTGTCTGATTTCCAGCATATGCTGTAAATATGGTAGGCATATGTGTCTATTTCCTTTATGAATCATGGAAGAAAATGTGTACACTGAATGTGCTGCTCTTGTTAATTTTTATGCAAGTGTTTTATTTTCTTTATTAGGGTGAGATATATCTTATATTAGGCTGCAATATACAGTCATTTCTCTTTGTACAGATGGCTGTCTCTAAGTATTCAAATGTTTTTACAAACTTTTTTGCTAGGTCCCTTTTTTTTGTATAGGACACCCTTTAATTCTAAGGCAAAAAATACAATCCTTCAAATCTTACTTAAAAGAATCAATAATCCTTGTTTCTCCAATGATGCTGATTTTACAATCCTTCATTAAATAGATCAATGCATTTCCATCACAATGTTATTCTTACTTTACTGAGAAATTAATAATAAGTTTATCTTTTCTGAAAATTGCATAAACTGGTAAAGAAAAATCGAACTTAGCCTTTATGTTTCTTTCATTTTTGAGGGAAAGAACCTTATAGAATTTCTGTTAAGATCTGCAGTGTTAAATGTTAAATGCTTCTGCTGTAAGTGGAGCTCTAAGAATTCTCTTTCTTTTAGAGAAACCAAGTTTCTCTAAGCCACAGAAGGCTCCAAGATTATTACTGAGTGGCTGCAAAATCCAGTTATTTCAACTCAATTGCAGCTCTCAGGGTTTGACTTCAGCTGTGACTGCATGTTACAAATCATATGGTATGCACAATGGAAGCAAAAAAAAAAATCAGTAACAGTGAGATGGAAAAGACCTTAGAGAAGTAAATTTCTACGAACAGGTTGGTGTTCACAGTGCTGTCCAAATTAGCCTTCTAAGTGCCGGCCTTTACTGCTATGAAAAAAAAGAAAAAACCCCAAACAACCAACATTCCCTCTAAAACTTCAGTATAAACTCCCCTTATTAACGTGGCTGCCACTAACGTTTCCTCCCTGGATCTCTTTGGCTCTAACCCACCAGAGAATGGCTCCTACAGCAATCATTACCAGTGAGGAATTAAGCCACAATGAACCAGGTGAACTTCAACAGGGTTCTAGCACTTATGAGCACAAAAGGTGACTAAAATTGCTAGTGATTTTTCCGGCCACATTAGCAAGGAAAGGAGAATGCTTTGAGGGAAAGCACTAAAGTATCCAAAACAACCCTTAGAAGAATAAGGGTATTCATAAATATTCATAAGGGGAAAATATCTGTTAACTCTTTACTTCTATGACTGAAGACATTTAATAGAAAATGTCTTTTTTTACTAGATTTAGTCTGTGTTTGATTCTGTTTTGAATTAGTCTAAGCAAGTCTGGGTTGTAAAATTGATAAAAGAAGCTTTACTTGTGAAAAGCAGCTGCTGGGATTAATTGTTCCATTTACCTAGTCAGATATTTAAGGTTTGGTATAACTAATCTGCAGATACTTTTTTTATCTGGGAAGTTTCCTGATGTAAAATACCTCTTGCACTTTTCTTAACAAACTCCAGATAAAGAAGGGTGGTTCCTTACCCATGACATCTATAAAATGTTAGTTCTGCCCTCTTATTTCATACAAAATTTCACTTACTTACGTAGTTTTCATACATTTATAATAATAAGCAGAAATAAGTAAAACAAGTAAGGAACTTGTTATTCTATCATTTATTATCTCTATCATCTTTAAATTGTGTAGAGATTGATCAAACAAGTGAGATAAAAATATTTACCTTTGAACATATTTTTAATTTTTTTGCTTAAGAATGACTTATGATTAAAGAGAAGTGGAAAGGGGAAAGAGAATTGGAAGACAAAGTGATTTCTCAGGTCAGATTTTCGTTCTCTGTATAAAATGTAAATTGAGAAATGCAGGGGGTTATAATGGCTTGAATTTAAGGAGTCTCTACCTCTTTCTGCTGAGCTCTATGTGTTGAAGAGACTTACTGGCTTCTTATGGTGTCTAGGAGTAGCTAAATGAGTTAAAAAACTGTAAAAATCTTCCACCAAACTACCTTGGTTATTTGCAAGGAACAAGGAAGAATTTTGTTTGTTTGTTTTTTGAGAGACGGATTGAAAGTTTTTGAAAGATGACGAGCGAGTCAGCAGGGTTTGGAGTACTGAGATGATCCTTGATAGCTGATAGTTCAAGAAAATGCTTCATCAAAACAGAGCTGGCAGGCATCTCTTCACTCCTTTGAACCTTCAGAGTTGATAAGGAGGTTTTAAAATATGTTATTTGTAAGAAAATTTGTTTTTCATGTATCTGGTTTATAAGTAGGGGGTTTTCAGTATACGGAACACAACAGAAAGTGGCTATGTCTTCATTTGAACAAAGGACTAATATCAATGTCAAAAAAATCTGCCTTTCAGCAATTTTATTAACAAATCCATTGAAAAAAAAATCTCTGGAATCACTCAGAAAACTCTGTCAGTAGTAGATTTCATGTGTATGTGTGAAACCAGCAGACTAGTCATAGGAACTTTGTAATTAGTGATTAATATTTTGAAAGATCCCATTAGTAGCAATCCTAGTAGAAATAGAGAAAAGGACGGTGTGTCCATGGTTCACCAGCAGGACAGATTGTGGCTTTACAGAACATTCAGATGTTTCAAGTTCTTTCTTAGACATTTCTTAGATGAAGAAAACAACTGGATCCTGGGATATTTCACTGAAGGCTGCTTTTGTCAAACAAAGAAACAGGAGATGGCTGACCTCTCTCTTTGCTTACAGAAAGTTTTATATTTTCTACTGTTTTATATTTAAAACACTTTATATAACAGGCCAGGCACTAATGTTATGGAGTCACCAAGCATACATGTACAGTGGTTCCTGTCAGCAGCAAGAGGTGGACGGGTTTTTCTGGAGACCAAAACAGTCATTGTGGGAGAACTGAAAATTGATCTTCCCCTCTCTCACTCCCTTTCCCTGCTAGAAAATGGAGCAGGGTCTGATAGTTGGAGGCAGGAACGCCCAAACAAACTGCTGCTAACTTGTAGAAATCACCGCAAGAAATACAGTTCTATCTGGTATCTTAGAAACCCAACACACATCAGTCATTTAGTCACTCACTTCTTCCATCACACTCTTATCTCCCTTTTATTATGCTTTATCTTTCTCACAAGCCATTCCGGGTCTAAGTCTGTAACATATTTACATTGTGCTAGTTTAACAAGGTAATTCTTTTTCTGCAAATACCTGCCCAGTACATCTTGTCCTTCTGGTGGGACAATATTTATAAATAAAAAATAACAAAGAAAAATATTTTTCCTTAGAAGAACACACTAAATAGACCCATAAAATTTAGGCTGCAGCCTTCTCATCTGCTTGTTAAACAAATGTGTTTCATCTACAAGACAAGCAGAATCTGGTATGTGAATATCAAAGCAGAATCTGACCTTTAATGGATCTGTGTGTATGACCTAAAGGAGAATTTTTATCTCTGCACTGAAAGTGCATAAAAATGTAAACTGGAATTGGTGCTATTGATTTGGTTCTGGTACTTGTTTCTTTGTAAGTCTACTGCACTCTTCATGACTTTTGGGGATTTTTAGAACAGATGCATGTTTTTTGCTGAAAGAAATGGGTGTGGGAGAACTGCAGTGAGCTGGGCTTGTTTCCATTATGCTTAGAGGCCTTTTCCCTGTCACTCAGGTTAAACTGAGAGGTCCAAGTTAAAGCATCCATCTGTTAAACTTTTCACGACACAAAATGTGTTACTCTAAACTTGTGAGAAAATAAAAAAATTAAATCTTCTGATTCTGGAAGAAAAAGAAATCAGAAGTCATCAAACAAGCATCAAAAGTCAAGGGGAATAACCAGCACTAGGACAGGGAAAAAAGCAGGGATATAGCTGGTGGCAGGATGATGTGAGTTATGGCTGTATAGGTAAGAAAGGTCTTGGACAGATGTGGGTGGAACAATTTTGAGGAAATAGCAGTACCTCTCACCAATTACAGTACAGAAACAAAACTCTTTGAGGATGGACTGCTTCTGAAGTAATGAGTGAAGGGAAGGCCTGCATCAAAAGCTGAGAAAGTCCTTTTATTTTTCAAGCAGTGTGTATGAGCTATTTATTTTATAGATCTTTCAAGCCATTGCTCTGATGAGTTGGGAAGGACTGACTGGTGAGATTGACTCTGCTGGCCCTTGGTGAACTCCTATCCTGGGATTCAGCTGTGAATCTCCCTCCACCGTCTCAAGAGCATGCCTAATTTACACAATCTATCTCCTTCTGTACAGCTTCCACTGGAGTCAATGGGAGTTGTGTGCCTGAAGCCAAGGGCAGAATTTGGCTCAGAGAGAGTATAACAGCTCCAGTGCTTTGCCAAATGAAATACATTTAGAGTCTGACATGCACAGTTGGATGCAGTAAGTAAAAAATCAGTTTTACTGGATACAAGGCTTCACTGACTAGTGTTACTTCCCTCTTGTCATTGTTAAAAGATGTGCTTTATAGGAAAAACTGCTGGTTCAAGCCAGAGACTTATCTTTACCTACTGTTCGTAGAGTGATGCTTTATGTATCTCCTTAGTTTCCAGTGCTGTGTGGCTAAGGACTTTCTGTGTCAGAGGCCACATTTTTTATTTAATTTTGCATCAATTATAATAAAAGTTGTGCAAAGTTTAATCGATTTCTTTGTCACAGCTATTCAAAACACCATTCTTTTTTAATTCATTCCAAGTAATTTTCCCAAATGCAGCAACAGTAGCAACACAGTTGACTGATAAGATCTATACCTCATTTAAAACAGACATTCAGCTTGTGTAGTCACTGCTAAACAACAAGTATTTTACTGCTAAGTCCCAGTATCTCAGTTCACCAGTGTCAGGAACATGAGTTCTAATGTGGCTTTTTCTTGTGAGGTTCTTCTCATAAAAAGCCATTTTGAACTACATGCAAATGACTGTCTTATAGAAGTAGCCTTTTAGTCTTTATTGACAGTATATATAGGTAATTCCTATGGGATCATTTCTTCTCATAGCTGCGAAGTTTAATCCAACAAAATTGCACATATGGTCAAGAACTCAGCTATTCCCAGACTTTTACAGTCTACAGGAGTCTTCCATGGGGACCATTAGTTGCAGCTCTTTGTTCTTCCCTAAAAATACAGTGGCTTACTGCTATTTCCCTAAACAAATAACTGTAGAAAAAAAATACAGTGCTTTTCATTGGTAATTGCATATCCCTGAAGTGATCTGCATTTGTTTCTGTGCTGTGTTTTTTGAGGCTTTTCTTTTTTTGTTTTGATTTTCTTCAGTGATGCTTCTGCTTCTTTTCCTTAGTGGTTTTTATCTTTGCTTTTAAATTTACAGTTCTCTCCTCTAGTGAGAAAATCCAAGTGAGGAAATCTCTTCACTAGAAATTATTTTCATAGAAATCATCGATTTGTTCAGCCTCCTTAGAACAGCCAGTCTTCACAACAGTAAGGAATCTGGTCTCTCTGACATGGTAAAGTTCAAGACTTGTATCAGTTGTTTCCTTTAAAGCAAAAAAGCAGAAAACCTTGGTTTTCGATTATGTGATAGTTTACAATACTTCTGTGCAGTGCAATATACAAGACCAGATTATTTTTCTTTAAAATTATGTCAGGGCTTTGTGCAATATTCCCAGGAAGCCCTATTTCCTAGCTAGACGTTTCAAGAATGGAACTATCAAAAATTTCATAGATGCAGAAGAGATTGATATAAAAAATCAAAGTGGAAATGTTTTGGTTAAAACAGTGGAAGATGTCTGGGATTCTTTTCCCCCTCAACATGTGGATTTTAATAACTGCTGTTTGTTGTTAATTACAGAACATACTGCATCTTCTTATAAACATGCCAAAGGAGAATCAAGTTAACTTGTTATATTCCCCTTTGGATATGGTGTCCATATACAATATTTAGACTAAATCCTGTGACTACCTTTTTCCAATTGATATATTAGGGAGGCAGGTTCTCAGCAATCTGGACAATGAGAGGGTGGGGGAGCTGAATCCCTAATCATGCTCATAAACTAAAATGCCACACTGTACATGTCTGCGAAGTTAGGTGCCTTGAATAGACCAAAGATACCCAACTCATATGCATTTCTTTGAGCAATTAAATCTTAGTACTTGATGCGGAAAGAATGCCTCTATGTGTGAATTTAGCTTTCAGCATGTGAGAAAGTTTGCAGAGCCTAAAAGGAGAGAGAGAAAAGCACCAGTAAGATGAGAACATTGTGTCAGGTAGTGACTATCACCTAGGAGGATCTTAAAACATTATATGCAGCATCTGAAATATTTCCATATATGATTAAATTTTATGGTGTACAACTATTAGTTAGATGTGCCATAGCTGGTACCTTATTCCTTATTCATATTTGCACAATCTATACATGTAAAAAAGGGGAAGCCACATATATGGAATAGACAAAGAAATGGAATAATCAAAAGCCTGCGTTTGAATAATTAAACAGCCTGAAGTTACTGAAGTCCAAGAATACTTTAATTAATCAGAACTAATAAAAAAACTTAAATAAAATATAATTAATTTTATATAAGTTTCGGTGTTTCTTAATAGAATAAATCTCTTGTGTGAAATATTTAGGTAATGACTATCATAAAGGAGACTGATTTAGAGTGTAATAATGTGTTCTGAAAGACTCTGCTTTTCTGTGTCAGTTAGGAGGAAGATGTCATTATACTTGACAGTGTATTCATTGTGCCTAATACTCAGTTAGTTGTAGCAGAGTGTGTACAACAATACTTCCATAGTATTTTTCACCCTGCCCATACACCCACTCCATCACTGTGGCTGTCCCCAAAATATTTTAGAGAGTTCATTCTCTCACTCTTCATTTTTTTTTCTTTCCCATTTCTCAACAAGCTGAATACATCAGAAACAGGCTGAACTGTTGGAAAAAATGTGGGATAGACATCTAAGAGTCTGTCTATTACTTTTGTAAATTTCACCCATGGCCACCCACAGAACAGCTTGGGGTTTTTTTTTGTTTTTTTTTTTTTAAATTCTTCTTTCTGTCTCCTGTCATATTTCCAATTTTATGACTGTTTGGAATACCAGAATTCCTGTAAGTCAGTAAAGTTAGGAAATATCTGCTAAAGCTTTGATATGTTCATTTTCCAGAGTTATTACTGTACATGAATGATGTGAGAACATTGTGATCCTCTGCTGCTCATTATGGCTATGTACCTCCATTTAAGAAGGTTTGTTAAAAATACCATAAAGTTCATTATGTACTACAATGGCTAACTATACTCATTAATTTTGAAAATGCATGTAATTTAAATTGGTATTGAATACACGCTAATGCATGGAAAGGTCTGATTGCATAGTAAAGGAACAGATGGTCTTCGCCTTGAGGAGTTTACCACCTGAAAATACAAAAGCTGTGTAGGGAGAGGGTGTAAACACAGAAATGAAGGGCTCACCACACAGGAGGAGAGTGGGGATGAGAAGGGTTGAGTCACAGGGAAGGAATGAGCAACAGCCTGTCAGGAAACACCCTGTGAGTTCCAAACATTTTTATTTTGTTTGATAGGGGTATGGGTAGGTGGAGATCAGTTAAACAGGACAAAGAAAAGGCAGGGAAAGAGAGGCAAGGGCATTTCAGGATGTGGAGAAGAGAGGAGGGAGCAGGCATGCGACAAAGAGGAGGGTAGAGATAGGGAGAGATGTGGGGGCGAGATGGATTGCAACAATCAGCAGCGGGAAAGGATAATTAAAAATCATGGGTGTCTGTCAGACATTAAGCCTCTTTTACCTTTGCTATGTCAGCTTCATTGTCAGACTGGATCCTCCCTGTAGTCTCTTCCTCATTCCAGGCTGCTCCTGTCATTGTTTAACACAGTTGTGCATGAACCATGCGTTCAGACTGAAGCCATAAAATTATACAGTGCACTTAATTGAAAGATTGAAAAATTACTTTACACCGACAGACTACACAATGGTTGACACTTAGGGACTGATCTTAGGCTACTGTAGTCAGTGAGTGTAATTTAATGTTGTAACTTTCAAGTATGAAACCAATGATTTTTCCTTTGGCAGAGGGAAATTGTTCTTACACCACGTTAACTTTTAGTGTTGGAAAGGGAACTTCTCCCTTAACCTAACCCTCTTAAAGATTCAGATAGCTAATAATATTTCTCATTTATGCTTGAGATGGCCTCACTCTCAAGAATTGTCTGTGTGTGTGTATATTTCCTTAGGTCGAGTGAGCTATTAAATTTCCTTAATATTGAAATGTTTTGCTTATGTGCTGAGAATTTTTATTTTGCTTTCAAAAACGATGGCAGATTAATGGTAAATAAATATTCTGATCAGAAATCCTAGATCAGCTCTAAGTCTTTTGTCACTGCCACCCTTCCTTTCTCAGAGAAACAAAACCCAATTAAGATCCAATTTTATTTGTCTCCCTCCTTGCTCGCCGCAACTTGTTTGAAAAGAGAAGCTTGTTTTTCTGAAAAGCTACATTAAACCAGAAGACTTTGAAATGGAGAGGCTCTGTGTTCCCTAATTTCTTCCATAAAACATGGCAAAAACAGCAAAGTAGATCCAAACAACATCTAAATTGTTTGAATAGTGACATATATCATGGCTGAGCTTTATAGGCTGCATTCCTGTTTATTTAAGTCCAGTTACTGGCTGCCAGAATTACACTCATGGGACCCAAATATCTCCAATCCATAATCTTATTTTCCAGTCAAAATTCAGAAAAAAACCCACCCAAAAAATAGAGGAAACCCAAACAAACCACTCTCTGTATGAAGCCAAGGGTTTTTTGCAATTCAGTAAATTCAGCCCTTCTATCCATAAGCTTGGCATTTGCATTGTCAGCACTTACTCTTTTAAGTGGAATTAGAAAAACAAAACATCAATGGAAAATCAAGCTGATTTCAATATTGTTCAACAAAGCAGGAATCAGCTGACACTGTAGGAACTTCTTATCCCATTTTCTCTGAACAGCAGGGTAGGAGCACTTTTAGTATTAAGATAGTTCATTTTCTCTAAAAATTACACTGAAGACTGCAGTTTGGTGTCATTTACAAATATTTGAATTTCATAATTGTTTCCATACAATATAGAGAGAGAACCCACTAGAATTCCTGACTTATTGAATATTCTTACTGCCAGAGTCTCACTTTCAGTATGTAGTGTCAAACTTGCATCTTTTGATCACATAGGCTGAATCTCTCACATTAGAATAATTTTTTTTTTTATTTACTTTTCAAACAGCTTCTCTCATGGAAGTGCAGCTAATGGCACATTATTTGCAGCCTCTGTTCAGTAACACTTTGTTCAAACTAATACCTCTACCCAGAGCTCATTAAAGCAGCACTTACACGCCTTCAATACAAAGGGAATAGTTTCAGGATGAGCACTGGGTGTCTGATCTTCTTTTACACAGATTATCCCTTTTTTCGTCCCTGCTCTAGGCAGCGCACGAGTGAACTTATTCCTAAAATACTGTAGCAAGAAATGGCTTCTTCCACTCTCTTATTAAACTGTCACAAAACATATCTGAGAACCAGATATTACACTGCAGTGTACTAGGAAATTTAGGAGATCATATAGAAACTCTCTCAATAAAAAAATGAAAGTGTTCATCTTCCACTGACCTACAAATCACAATTCCTTGTAAACACTATTTCTTTTCAGCTTTGTAGAATTAAAAACTTTTCATTAATCAAACCCATGAATGTTAAAAAAGTAATGTACTATACATTTAATATATTTAAAAATCTGATTTTATATCTGATAGAATGAGATATGATCATATTGCCAAAAAGCCTCCTGCTTTTTTGACACAAAAATCCTAACTTAGAAAATGTAACTTCAAACATCTCTGGTTTGCTTTTGCTTTCCTTTTTCATTCATAGCTTTACAAAATGCAGCCACTGACTCCCAGAAAGTGAAGTAGAATCTCATTCCTATGAAATGATCAGGCACCTCATTCCAGGAGTCAGGTGACACCAAGCACACTGGATGAGTCTTTTGGAAAGTGTAGTTGATGAGATCAGGCTTGGGTCTCAAGTAGTTAGATGCTTACTTTGATTCAGGTCTCATTCTACTGCCATTAAATAAGTAAATGAATACATCAATGTTGTTGATGACGTAAATACATAAATAAATTAAAGTCTTCTCTTTGTTTTTTCTGGATCTTCATTTTACATATAGATCCTTGAACTGAGGGTCCTGGTAGGATGAGGCTGGCACAAGGTGATAGCTATAGAAAGAGATACACCTCCTTTGCATGCGCACACAGTTAAGTAAATGCAGCAGTGTCTGTATTCTCCTATCTAATCATTCTGGCTTGCCTTCTGTGTTAAATAATGCTTCAAGGGAAAAAACCTGGGAACTTAAATGTCCCATCCTCATGTATTTCCCAGTGAAGTGAGTACCCAATCTATGCTTAGATTGATAAGTTTGCCTGACTGCCATGATAGGACTCCTTTCTAACTGAGATAGCAGAAAAGCCTAGTCTAGTATCTATCTGGGTCTCTCTATACGTGAGAGAAATCAAGCTCCTTCCTGCTAATAGAAAGCATCATGAAAGAGAGCAGTGAACAATGCTAAGTCGTTCACAGTCTTACATTTTTCATACACATTATTATTTATGTTTGTTATTGCAATAGTACCTTGAAGCTCCATCCAGGATTTGCCAACAGCTCGAGAATCACTGTATGGGTTGTCACAGACAGCCATAACACAAAAAAGTTTATACCCTGAAGACCTTAGATTTATAAGGCATGACAAATACTGAGGAGATGATTGGGATGTGAAGACAAGAAAGGTATCAAGAATACTTGCTGCACATCACAAATCTGTGGCAGAGTCATGAGTAGCCCACTGTTGCAGCATGTTGACCTGTGTTTAGTCATAAAATGAATTTTTTCACTGTGTTCAAGATTTAAAGCTATGGCAGCAAAAGCCATTGCAACACCTATTACTCGGACGGTCATGTGTCTCCTAGAATTTACAGTTGCAGTTTGGATTAGATCCAAACTGGTGTTAGATACTGCACAGATGAGCATTGTAGTGGACACCTTATTGGCACCTAAAAGGACATCAGATGCCATTTGGAACCATGAGGTGAATATCTAAGTTCCACTTTAAAAAGTGAGAAGTAAAGAGTAGAGAATTAATGTCCGTTTTCTCCTTAGGAGTATGTATCAAGTGAAAACCCTTAGGGGTCTCTCCTAGATCATGTATCTTTCAACATAGCCATAATTATCTGGACAGAGAACAACTAACAGAAAAATGGATCCTAAATTATTAAACAAAACAAGAAAAATAAATTTTCTCTCTGTGTAGAAGTATCTCACTGAATACACTGAATGGGCAATTGAATAGCAAGTCAAAACCAGTGCAGTAAAGTTCAAAATGGTATAGGAAAGGATGACAGCAATGATGAGGCGTGGAATGACTTCAATACAACACATAACTAAATAGACTAGGATTCTTCAGTATGAGAAATTGTTTAAGTGGATATGAATCATTTCTGGAAAAAATGGATGGCCCAGAAAACTTGTGTTAGAATTTATTTGATGTTTCTCCTAATGCAAGAACTAGGGGAAAACAAATAAAACTGGCAGGGGTTAGGCTGAAAATGAACAAAAAAGAGAGATTGTCTCCATGGTAGACAAGATGTGCAACTCGGCACCTTAAATTATTGTGGATTGAAAGATTACCTGGTTTCAGAAAAGTGATTAGACATGTGGAAAAAAATACCTATAGTATTCAACGTGAAGTTATGGAGTGGCTTAGGAAAGCTGTCTTTCACAAGTTTATGGAGGAAGAGAAAGTCAATAAGGGGACTATAACTGTATTCTAGTCCTGTTCTCTAGGCACTTGCTGTTGGCTACAGTTGAATATGATAGGTGGGGTTTTTTTGCCTGCCCCTTTACAGCTGTTTTTAGGATATTATAGGCAATGAATGGGCACAATTAGATCTGTCAGTATAACTGATAACAGGTAACATGCTGAGTAGGAAGCCATCTAAACCAGCCATATACACCCTGAGAACAGGCCTGTCACAGCAGTAATAGTCCCATTTGACCTCAGCAGTAGCACAGTGTTTGAGTGAGCAGTGGTGCTTTCTCTGGAAGATGATGGACCTTAAGCAGGAAACACTCAGCACCAAACAGGGTCAGGCCTCAAAGCATAATTAGGTAGGAAGCTCTTATCAGATAATCTTTTGCTTTGAATAGATTGCAAAATCTCACTCAGGCAATTTGGCTGCTTTTATCTCACCAAGCAGCAAAGCAAGGACAAAGGCAGGATCAGCTCTGCGGTAGGGTTCTGCAGAGTTAATTCTTGCATCGTGTGGCTCAGAAAATGAGCTTGGTCTCGCTGGAGTCGAGGCTGATTTGTGATCAGGCTGATTGTCCTGGACTGGAAGTGTTGCATGAGCAGGTTTTGGAATAGGTAACACAGACCCTTTAGGGATCTTCTGCGGTGTGTAGCCCCTTTGAGAGCAATTGGATTCTCTTCATCTGTCATATTAACATTGCAGATTTGAAATTAAAATAATAATAAATAAAAAATCCTCAGGCTTGATTTAAAATTAGAAAGAAAGAAAAAAAGAGTTCCACTTCATTAAATGACCTTGTAATATATTTGGCAACTTTGACAAGAAGTTTGCAGGATGAAAAAAAAAAAAAGGAAGAAAGAAAGAAAGAAAGAAAGAAAGAAAGAAAGAAAGAAAGATCCAGTGAAGTTTACGAGTGTTTTTACAAATTATTATTCTCCCTCCTCCAAATCTCTGGCATCGCAGGTAAAGCATTGTGCAGCTGGTATCTTGACTTACCATTCGCTCTCAGGCTCTGCAGGGAGTGTCAGACCATCAGCACTGATGTTCAGAGCAAAGCTGTGAAAACAAACCACAGCAGATTAGTTGGACTGATGACCAGGTTATTTAGAGCTAACCACTTTGTGTGCCCTTACATCTCCACCAAACAATTACTCTTTTCCATCCTTTTATTTGTGCATGCACTTATCAAGAAAAACAGTGTTTGCAAGGGGACATTTTATTAAATAGAGTGATTCATTTAAGAAGTGTTTCTTTGACTCTAGAATGCCAATATATTTTTCTCTTTAATTAAGAAGGCAAACAACACAAAAGACATATCAAAATGCTAGTTATCTGAAATACTTGATTGTCTGAAAGAGAAATTAAAGGCAGCTGGAGAAATGTTGGAGCCTGATTCTGTCATTTTGAACAACTGTTCTTATACTAGTAGCTTGGTTGTTTACCTTAAGGTCACTCACAGAGTGAGGGCCATTTTGTGAAAAGTGGTATTGTTTTATAGCCTTTAAAATTAAAATATAAAAATTATGAGATAGATACTTCAAAGCTGAAAATTTATCTCTTCACTCATTTTTTCTCACCTTCCAGAAATGTTTAAAAATTATTTGTCAACTTGATTTGTCTCCTTTTTATAACTTAATATGTTTGTGATTAGAAGTAATGGCAGGTGAATGAAGTAGAGCAGTCATTTCTAAGGTGAAATCACAGGGAATTAAAGAAGAATTGTTATGCAGCTTTTTATTAAATGTACCAGAGATCACGTTCCCTTAAAAGAAAACACTACACTATGTGATTTGAAAATCACTTTCTTTTTTTTTTTTTGACATTTTAGAACTAGAGCACTTTCTAAAGGTTTGTCATTTGTTCTTAAGTATTGAGACTTAGCATCAACTTTTTATTTAGTGCAGCAGCAGAAAACACTGAACTTGTCCTGGCTTTGTTGTGAATAAGTAGATGCCATCAAGTTACTAATGCTTCAAGAAATTCACTCAGTTATTTATTCTGCTTTTGTTGTTTTAATGCTTATGTTCTTTACAGTTTTTCCTCTGGGGTTTCTGTCGAATTGTACACAGACAGTACTTGTTCATAACTATCCATGGAAAGCCCTGGTTTATAATATTATCAAATGCTCTCAGGAACAGTGTGATTTGCTGTTACTGCACATATATATCTGCTCCATGTACTCATGACAAGCCTTATCCAAGATTAATAATTTGCATCTTGTCCAAGTGATTGATTTCAAGCTGACTTGAAGAACGGAGGAGAAAATAAAATCTTATCAAGTACATATCTCGAACTTTGGACAAGATGGTAGGTTTGTCTTCTCTGTGGAGAAAAATTGGCAAATGATTCACAAGAGATGTGCACCAGTACTAGAGATCCCATTTTATCTTTTCCCCATTTTGAAGCCTTAATTTTAATCTTTTGAACAGAGTATACAAACAGGAAGGAGAGATTACCGCAAGAAGATAGGTGTTAAAGAGATGTGTTGAAATCCATTCCTAGGCTGCATAAACATCACTGTGGTTAATTCCTCCATTTTTAGACATTCTGCACTCAAGTTATTTTTGCTTATCAAATTCACGCTTCATACCTTTAAAGAAAGGTTGAATAAAAGACTCTTGCTCAAGGCTATCTTAATGAACCTGAGATGCAAAGTCTAATTTTGAAAGGTAGATACTTTGACAGCAATTTCAAAGCCAATCCCTTACACACAGTCTTAGCTCAAAGCAAATGCTCCAGGAATAACTTGTTTATTGTTTATATAAAAGCTCACTTCAAACTATTACTCCTGGGGTGGAGACTAGCTGGAGTAAGCACAGCATACATTTGTTTTCTTTCTTTCCAATAAGATTATCTCAAAGACACTTCTCTCCTTCTCCTCCTTTGCCTTTTATCCATAACACAGAACTAAGCACAGCTGTTTGGGAGCAGGAAAGGTGAAAGCTCATCTTTATGCAAATCTGTACCTTTTCATTAAACTAATTAACTTAAATCAGTGGTAAACTCATGTAGACACTCTTAGCTTTGAACCATCTGATTTGCAACCATCTTTACCACACTGGAGCAAGTGTATTTGCACAGCTTCTTACTCCTCTTTAAGAAAGCAGGTCTAAAACCACTAGCAAACGTGGTTTGCTCAATTTTCTCAGTGTGTTAATTTATCACACACTAAAAATATGACAAATGAGTGGGGGAATATTTGATTGCTTTTAGGGTCTACTGGAACAGAGCTATCTCAGATCACCCAAATCCCAGTATGGAAAGGCTGTGAAGTCCATGTCTTTTAAAGGGTAAATTTGCTGAATTTTAGATTATAGTTTGAATTTCAGCTTTACCATAAGTAAATTTCATGAAGTTTCTCTGGCTATATGATTAGAAATTATATTACTAGATGGTTTTAGGAACTCGTTCCTTCTCCCCAGCTCTACTGAGGAATGTACCATAAATGCAGCAACTCTAGCAAAGCTAAATGCACACTCTAAATACTCTAAATGGTGTGGGGGCACCAGCACACTGCTAGCTGAAGAAATAATTCCTCCCCACACAACAGGGACTTTCGTCTTTCCCTACAGGTGGCCTAAAAACAGGAATATTATGGAGACAAAAAAGACATTTCCCTCTGTCAGCTCATCATTTTGGGTTGTGTGGAAGCAAGTTTGTTTGTTGGGAAACACAGAGGGACATTCAGTCTATGGCTCTTGCACCCCAGCCAGCAATGCCTCCCAGTTCTTCGTGAACCGGCAATGGTCCAGAAATACTGCTTTTGACTGCCATCTTTTCAGGAGCCTAATGGTGTCTCCTCCATCATTTTAGACCGATGCTTTTTATGCTGTAAAATTCACAGTCTGCTTGCTTTCTCTTCATTAGGGTAGAGTCTTCAGGAAGTCCTTGCATTAGAGCAGTAGAAATTTAATGACTTTTTTTTGAGGAATGTTTGGCTTTCTCTGATGCTCAGACTGATTGTCTCATTAAGAGATGGACTGTGTGATGTCTTATGCTCTCTCATAAGAATAGGAGATCTGGTTTTCCAGCCGGGCAGGTTTTTCTCTTCTGCTCAAGGGGCAGTTTTACATGTCAGCTCTCCCCATAGCCTCTCTTGTATGAAAAATGAGAAAATTATCAAAACCCTGTGACACATTGCCCTGGAAGTGGCAACTTCTAAGTTATGAAGGTAGGGGAGAGATGCTGAGTTTCTGCCTACATATTATGAGAAGCATAATAGATGTGTAATATCTGATTATTCAGTGCCAAGGTCCCACCAAATCCTGAGTGGAACTTTTCTCCTCAAGCAACTTTGCACATGAGCAATCTCTTATGGTGTTGAATCCTTTCTGACATCTGTGTCTACTGGGGCTCTCGCATTTATATCAAAGATTGACTGATACGACTACGTGCACAAGCCAACTCAAAGGTCTGTGAAATATTGTCTCTCTGGAAACACCTGCGATTTGTCCAAACTCAGGGAAAAATGTGTGAATTGTACTAAACTGGGTAGGACAGTTGGTAAGCTGTTTTTTCAGTTCTGGGAGAAGAAGCTGGAGCAGGGGATCAAGAAAGCAGGCTGGCATGGACTAAGGACATCAATGTAAGTGAAATAAAGGGCATGTAAAAGAGAGATGAAACAAATAGTACTGAGAGCTGCTATCAGAGAGGATTGGGGGGAAAAAATGATCATGTATCCTGATTGCAGTCATTTCACTATCTTACAGGTGGCAGATTTATGTGAATGAGGAATCCTCTTATCACAGCATTGTGAGGTACATCCAAGGAGGCAAATGTGAATAAACACAATAGAGACCTCAGATCATTCTGAAAGAAACCTAAAATAAAACAGAACAGGCAAGACTTCCTGAATCCTCAACATTTGTAGAGGGCCTGTAAGTACTTCTACAGGGTCGCTGCAATGGTAGGAGCCTTGCTTGAAGAGGACTACAGTTGTCTTTCTCTTAATTCCTGTCTGGAAAATGTTTCTGCATTAAACCTGGAAAGACGTTTTGCAAGGAAGGTAGCGTACATTAGCCTTTCTGAAGCAGAGCTGTGTCTTGGGGAGCAAAAATGTGTGTGTATGTGCACATTTGTGTAAAATTGGCTGGAGTCATTATAGTTCTGTGATGCCTATCTCTAAACACCTCCTCTGGATTGTGTCAAACACCAATGAAAAAAGATAAAATAGTCTGCCTGAGAAACACACGTGAGAGTGCTTGCAGTTTTGACTGAATTTTGGTGATGGTTATTAGGGCGTGTGTAGAAAAAAGATGAGTACAATACAAAGAGCAAAGGTATTTGTGGAAATTGCCATTCAAACCAGATCAAGATTCAACTTTGACGTAGGAGACATTCACTTCTGCTGTTATGAGGACATTAAGTCAATAAGGAGTGCATTCTCTCAAAGTCAGAGGACTACAACACACACTTGTTTAGAATTCCTGTTAAATTGTGGTACACTTCACAAAGAAATAGATGTGAACATTTCAGAGAGCAATCATCAAGCACCTTGTTGTTTGCCAAGAAAAATAGGCAATTATGAACATTATGTCCAACTATGCATCATATCGGCTCCAATCAAAACCATTTAAATCCAGTCAAGCATTGCTTTCACACATAAAACCCTACCCAATGCTTGATTATACCTCAGCATACCAGGTATGCAGCCTAGGATGTTGGCCAATAACAATATTCCATTGTCTAGGAATTTTAATCCATGCATCTATATTTATAAATGTCATAAATTTGATTGCAAAAGATTGCAATTATCAAACCCTTGCTGTTTTCATTTTTCTGTCCAAATATGTTAAAAAGTCTTTGAAATCAAAAGCAAACAAATAAACAAAGTCTGATAAAAAGGGGCACTATCAAGCTTTTAAGAAAACTGGACATAGAAAATGACTTCGCTTTTATACAGTTCTTTAGCCCTCCCCAGGTGATGCTGCCTCTCAGCAGAGTAAAATTACTATATGGAGAAAATGATTTAGACTGCACATACCCAGACTGAGGAAAAAATTGCTTCAATATAGATATATTAAAAACAAACAAAAAAAAAGCCTTACAGGCACTTTTGTGGTCTCACAGAAACAATGAATTCTATTCCTCCTACTGCTCTGCTGAGGTAACTAATTAGCTTTTTTTTCCCCTCACAAAAGCCCTTTATATTGGAGACTTATTCTAAAAATGTGTCACTTGCTGGTATGCAAGTACCAGGTCATCTCAGCTAGTGTCAGTAGCACTGGGAGTCTTAGCATAGTAGAGTGACCCGTGTTTTAACATTATGTCAATTTGACCTGCTGTGAGCATGCTATTGAATTTACAACACTGACAGACTAACTGAAGTAGGGCTCTCCACGTTTACAGGAACTGGAACTGAGTCACTATTAGTAAACCCAGGAATTTTCTTCCTAAAACAGCTGCTCAGGGATTCAGCTTTGTGGGTTTTTGCTGCTCAGCCATCTACTGGATGTGTACTTCCTTTCACCGTCTTCATTATAATTTTTTTTTTTTTTCCTAGCATGGCTTTCAGTGAGAGACACTAGCCTGGTTTCATAATAAAAATGATGGCTAAGATATCTCTGTCAGAAATCTCTTTCCAAGAGCAGTGTTGCTGTCAAACACTCCAGACAAACTATGTGGTTAAATGCTTAACTCTCAAGTACAATGGCCACGGCTTAACTGAAAGTACGATCTTATCACTGGTATTAAATATGGCACGTACAATCTTAAACAGGAGAATGGAGGGATCAAATAGCTTTGGTCTGTCACTTCATGACCAGACATTCCAGGAATCTTTGAGAGACCCTCACCCAGTGAAAAGACACATACAGTAGCTGACAAAAAAATATTTTTTCAGATATTATCAAGGGTGAATCTGCACAGAAGTGGATTTCATGCAGCCAGTTTTGGAATGTACCTGCCAGAAACAGGAATGCTTCCTTCATTTAGCCTGCTTTATCATTACAAGAACTAAAAGAGCTCCTCCATAAACTACTGGAGCTCAGCTCTGGCACAAGTCCAGCAAAGTTGCACAACTTACTTAACACCACAAAGAATATAATGCTTCTATTTACCCTTCAAACAATGCCCATCATTTCCCACATTGTACCAGAATTCAAGAATTGATTCTGACAATATGTAGGGACAAAAGATATTTCTTTTTCCCAGAATATTTTGAAAGATGGCCATGACACCGAAAGTTCAGGTAGGTACCTTAGATGCATTATAGACCCTAAATTGAATTTCTTGGAAGGGGTGGTAGACACCTAAATACCTTTGCAGTGTGCTGGCAGTAGACAGCTGGGTTCTTAGGGAGAGACTTAGGCATGAGCCACTCCCTCCTCACACCCACCTGCTGGATGACTTACACCTCCACCTAATTTAGATGAGTGCTGTCTTTTTTTCCCCTTAGGGCCCAAGAGAATTTCCCTGGCTATTTGCCTTGTGTAGCTCTGCCTTTAAACATCTGCGGTCTAGCCACTTTCTCTAAGACCCTTTCACTGTGGGTGCAGGGTAAATTGGTATCAAATTGGGACCAAGGTTAAATAGGCACCGCTGACCATCTTTCACATTCTTTTTTGCATATTGTGCATGTGTGCAAGGGGAATGTTCATGTTATGCAAACAGTGATAATGTAATCCATTCGTCAGTGCTCCACAACTTTCTTGCACTTAGCCTTGGTTCCCTCTCTGTGCTTGACTCTACCAACCTCACTATTTTTCTCCTTACCTTTATTCAGGAACTGAGAGTTTGCATCCAGAAAGATATTAAGGGACTTAAATTTAAAGATGCCTAAATTATTTTGATTTTAAGAGGAATAAAAGATGGATATTTGACTATTTGTAGATCTGAGTGTTGGTGAATGGTTAACAGCCATCTCAGTTTGTGAAAAAATAAAAGATTTATTAGAGTAGTTTTTGGCCAATGTGAGAAACTGCTACAAGAGCAGTGAAAATCCTAACATTAATGCAGAGACATTAATCTGATTTCACATTTCAGTGTTGATATCTATTCATAAATATATTAAATGATCAGCAAATCAAACTCTGAATATTATTTTAGTTCAGAGCACAAACTAAGCACATGAAAAATGAACCTTGAGTGCTTTTTACTTGAACTTTGTATGTAACCATATTAAGATGCTGAATGTTTCAAAGGCTGAAAGTATTTATAGCTTTTGACTTTTAACCATATTATATCCTTTGCCTTATTTCTTGTCCTCAGCAAATGTCAAGTGGGTGTTGTGTGGAACTGAGAGAGACCAATCTCAAGAGAACATCCGCCTTCAATAAGTGGAACTCCAGATTACACAAAGCTGCAGGCATAAAAGCAGCTGCAAAGGCAAGTTCATTCTGAAAATGAAACAATTTTCTCTAGAAAAATGAACGTGAAAGTTAAAGTAAGGACTTAACTGAAATCATCATGCTTTTAGAGAATATTCTTTATATCTAAGAGTATTTGCAGTCAAATTAAATCTGTGATGTTGGTTTTAGTTTTAAAACTTTCTATTTCCTTTTCCTGGAGTTGGCATATTTATATAAAAAAGCCAGTCCAAATACACACTCTGCTCCTGAGAATTATGGTCTAACAAGCAAGTCTGAAGTTCTGAGAATTATGATCCACTGAATAGGCTTGAATTTCATTGCAAATTCAAGTCATTCTTTTAAGAAGAGCATATAAATGCTCTAAGCAGGATGTTTTTTCAGAGATGTAACTCAACTCCAAGGGGCTGGAGTATCTGTCTTATCTCATAGTAAAAGAGCCCAGAACCAGAGCTTGCTTTATAATGCATGTACAGAGTGCACAGTGCAGGTGATGACTTGAGGTGTGAAAGCTTGTATTATAAAACCTGCACCCACACATTCTGAAAACTCTGCCAGCTTTGTCATAAAGGTTAGCTAAAGTTGTGAACCTTTCAAATAAACTTCTGGCTAATTTTGAGTGAATATTGACTGATTTATGGCCACATATATCTAACATGCCAAGGTTCAGGGTTTTTTCTTACTGTGCTACACTTGGAGCTATTTTGGTTTATTTAAGCCTGGAGTTCAAACTGAGTTTCATGAGAGACAACCCCCTAGAAACTAAACCCGAGGACACTGATAAAAATCTGAGGATGGAAACTGCTGAGTTTCAAATAGGTCTGGATGCAGCAAAGCCTCCTGTTCATCCCTTTTGCAATCTTGCAGTCTACATTGAGAATAAAACTGAGGTGTATTTAAGGGAGTTTTAGCTGAGCAGAATGATTGAACTTTGAGAAAGGCAGAACAAGCAAACAAATCCAGTTTGTCAAGAGGAGATGCAAAATAGCTGTATATGCTCTACATCATGTAGTGAGCTAAGTTGCTTCCTAATTTCCCATGGCACAGTTCTGTAGGAAAACTCAGGACATGGTACATCCTTGAAACAGAAAATGGAAACAGCGTATCTAGGACATGCTTACATCCTGTCTAAGCTTGACTACTGCAGCAAACAAAACACAGGTCTACAACTGTAATGTGCAGCAGGCCCAGGCCCTCTGGTGTCAGCTGACAGTTTGTGTCCCCTCTGGGTTTTGGTGTAACTCCATGCTTGCTTTGGGCTTGGCCAAGGCACGTGGAGGCAGGCAGAGTGTCTGCGTGGCCACACAGATGCACCGAGAGATGCCGCATTGTGCTGGTTTTGCTAGCCTTGCATCTCTCATATAAACCTGTGTCTCTCCTGTGGCCTCTGTAAAGTTTCTCCCATACAGAGGCAGCAGAAAGGCTGAGCCTTCATAAAGGGGCAGTACAAAGCAACTTGGGCTGTGCTCCACAGGAAGGGGAGGAAGAACAGCATTCCTCTTTCCTCTTTTGTTCCAGCCCCCTCCTGTCCTCACATGGAATTGCATCTGGGCCTCCTGAAAAACGCTTCCAATGTTTTGCAGGTTGACATAGGGGTTTTTTTGCTTCTGCTCTGAACTGTCCTCTGGAGGAATGTGGCAATGTCCTATAATGATATGGCAAACCCAGGGATACCTGTGTTTCTGCCCAAGTATATAAGTAACATGAGGGGTGGTCTCACTATCCTGCATTTCTTAACGAATTACGTAGTTTTGCATAAATGTGTTTTAGTACTTCAGTAGATTAAACAGATAATAATGACCTTGAAGTCATGTATGACAACTTCCAGATTAAATTCCAGCCTCACGTCCTGTACTGTCATCAGTCTACAAGATGAAGAAGTGAGTATATACACAATACAGAGCCTATTGTTTCCCATCATCTGGATGGGAAACAATCATCTGGAGTATGATTTTTACTATTCTTTATGATTGCTTTTTATGTCTGTCTTGAAATAGAGTTCTTGTAATTGTACCGTTTGCTACTCCGGAGAAGCCAGTTTGTTTTCCTATTCTCTTTTGAAATTTAATGAATTCCTTCATGAATGGTTAGGAGCTGAATAGAAAAGACCTGCTTATGGGTCAGAATCTCCTGGCTGTATAAATATATAGGTTCCCCCGTCTAAATAGAAAAGGGTTTCCTGCAGCAGCATCAAAATATAAATATGAGAAGCAGCCAGCACATAATGAAAATAATTACTAGTTGTTAAATAACTACTGCTACTAAATCAAGTACTTTATACAAAAAATAAGCTGCCTCTATGGCAATCAATTCTCAGTAACAGTGGTAGTACAGATAAAGGAAAAAATTGGAACAAGATAATTTATTAAGAGAGTTATAAAAACAGCTAACAGATAGTTAAATGCTGACATTATCTTTCACAGGATGAACAAATGTCAGCTATATAATTAAATGAAAACCACCTATGTTTCAACCTGGGTTTAAATATTTGGAAATGAGCACCTTCATTATTTTTTTTAATGTGCTTCGTTAATTAAGTCAGTGGGACTTGTGCTCCCAAGTCCCTCAGGCATTGCTGAAAGTGCGCCCCTACGTCAAGCTGACAAATGTCATTTATGTGATTCAAAAAGCATACCAAATCCCATCCCATGCTTCCTAGAACTCTACTAGTTATTCAAAGTTACAAAACTAAATAACGATCTCAGGGACTCGTGATATGTAGTATATGTTTCAGCTCTCTAGACCATTCTTCTTTCTGTCCATCTCAAATGTCTGTCAAAACGAAGAGGTCTGCAGTGCCATCTCAAAGGCATCACATCTGAGGCACTTAACCAAGGGCCTGGAGAGCCCACTATGGTGACTGCAGGGTGAGTAGCAGCAGGCTGTCATGGGGGATACAGCGCTCTGTGGCAAGGCTGAGATGGGTCAGGCTTCTCACTTTTGGGCAAAAGGCTGAGGAAGTGTTAAATAGGGCACTATGAAGGACTGTGGGATGGATGTGGTACATGATGGCACCAGGAGAGTCATAATGAGACCAAACCTTGGCAGTGTGGAGACAGTTTAAAGTGTGAATATAAATGAGTATTACCAGTTGGGGAGGTTTTCATTGGGTGTTAACATCTGTGTGGCTCAGACCTTTCAAAAAAGGCCTATGCAAATGGGAAGCTCCTGATTACCACGGAAGGACCACTGAGAATTAGTAGAAGTTTGCTAGTCTTGCAAGCCTGTGTACTGAAAACTCAGTATTGTTTCTGACGTGAGCAGGATGATTAGTCCATACAGGACTCTGAGGACACAGATAACTCCAAGTCCCATTTGAAAATCCCCGAGTTCTTAAGTATGGTTGGTTATGTTTTTCATTCTGTAATTCTGTACGGTGAAGTCAAAATATTTGAATGGACTGAACTGACCTCCCTCACAGCAACTAACAGAGTGACTTAACAGCTATAAGTTTGTCAGAGAGTGTTGATTTGAGAAAGAATAATAGAAACACTGAAAAAAATAGCTGAATATGACATGAGGTGCTCTACACATGGCTCCTTTTTTCTTTATTGCAGCAGTCATTCTTACCTTTGCCTGAAGGACCTGAGGAAGGAGGTGGAGAGCAAAGTGTCCACTCTTTGGTTTCTGCATGAGAGACTAACAACTGCATGGTAGTGAGGGACCACTATACCAATGAATTAGAAGTGCCTGAAAATGTTCCCAGGCTCTGCTGCTGGACTAGAAAACAAACCATGTTGCTTCTAATAAATTCCATCGTTCTCTGAAATTAGATGACTGCATGAAAAAGTGCCTGTTGAAAATGGTCCTGGGAATATTTATACTCCCAAGCTGGTTTGGGAAATTTTTGTATGAGTGCTGGATGGCATGTGTGTGGAGTGCCAAAAGTGTGCCAGGAAATGGTTTGACAATTTAGGAAATGCCTATATTAGGAGAAGGCCCAATAAGAACAGATCTATGGCAGAAAACATCTGCTGCTGAGGATCACATCCACACTGGCATTTACAGTCTTTGCATTTCAGTTTTACTGTTGCCTAGCTCTAGCTTACTTCTGCAGACAGAAGGCCCATTAGCAGTCAAAGTGCATTAGATACCCTCTGAGACTGAGACTGCTCCTCCAGGTTTATTTTTATCTGAAAGGAATTCATTTTGCACATTCCAAACATGATGTGAACCAAAGTGCAGGAAGTGGGAACTACTGGGAGATTTGCTTTAGTAGCGCATCCTGATCTGAACTAAAATGTTACCACACATACACCCAGAGGCAACTGCGTCCCACTGTTTGAGAACATTCTCAATCACAGTTTAATTTACCAGTTCACCCAGTTCAATAGCACATAAAAATTGTGCGAGGCTTTGGCATGCTAAGTGGAAATTGGATTTTAAATTTTATTGCTAAAATTGAGTAAATCTCCATTGAATGTTTGAACTGTCATTCTTCAAGTGCCTAGAATAAATTTGGGAAAGTTTGCAAGTGGATGCAAAAACCACGGCTGTTATATATAGACCATGTTCATGAAGTGTTTTAAATGTGTCTCGCTAGTGTATCTGAGAAGAGAAAAGGAGGCGGGGGGAAAGGGAGAGAGAGAGAGGGAGAGAGAGAGAGGCTGTGAATGTTAAAAGGAAAGGGAAAGGCCTAAACAGGATTTATTCTTTTTTTACAAAAATCTTCACAGTAAATTTGCAACCAAAATGTCCAGTACTGACTAAAGCAAGTGATGTTTGGCACGCTGTATCTGTAGGTTGTGAGTTTTAATTACACCACATTATCTTTCACTGTAAGATTTGGATGGCAATTGCCTTTAGGTTGGAATCCAAACAGATAAGGAGCTTTTTATCACTACAGAGTACATCAGACCTAGTTTGTATGGAGCAGATAGTCATCTGCTGTACCAACCTGCCTATTCTAGTTGAAGTTGCCCCCAGGGAACAGATACCAGAAACTTTACATTTAGAACACTTAAAAAGAAAGATTCCTGGCAAATGTGGCAGCGTAAGTGGTATTTAAAGAAGAGCTGTGTAATATAGTACCTAAATAATTTTATAGTCCCACTGCTATTTTAGTATGCTGGTAGGATATCTGAACCACTTGCTCTTGACTTGTACCTTGTCTGTAATGATGTTATGCATAATGCAGCAAAAGGAATTCTTCATTTCTGAGCAGGGGAACAGAAGTGAACAGAAGTGCTTTTTACAACTCATCTCTTATGGATCAAAGCAAACCTCAAGCTTGCCTTATCATGTAAGGGAGTTTAGTGTCCTTAACTTTGCTGTTACTGTTGCACACGCTTAGCCTATAGCTCTTGCTATGTTTGCATTAAGAAATTGCACGTGTATAGGTTGGACAGGCTTGATTTCTCCTGGTAGTTAGCTGTTCAGTGTGTCCATTAAAATGGCATATTTTCTGGATTTACTGTGAAATGTATGCAGAAATGATTAAAAATGTATAAATATTTATTTTGGTCTAAAATTATCCAAAACAAACCCCAAACCAAATTAATTTCAAAAATAGTGTGTGTGGGGGAATATTAAAAAAAAGAAGATCCCAATAAAAATCATTCTTTTTGTGTACACTTGTTCAGATTTTATTTTTCTGACTAGTGTTTGTGCTTTCTGTATTTCTAAAACATAGCTTAAAACCAGTATAGATGTGAAGGCTGAATGTTAGGAAATGAAACCTTGCTGTGGTCATACAATTAAAATGAAGGAGGTATTTTGTTGCTTGCTACACATACTTTTCTTTCTAAAGCAGTTTATACCTTCATTGTATACTGAGTATGTGAAGTACAAATGACATAAGTGATGGAGTAACTGCTCTACAATGCTAATCAACCACCTAAATGCTGTTTTAGAAACAAACAAACAAAAAGCACTGTAATGTTTGACCTTAATGTCTTTTGGTGGGGGATCTAGTACATTATAGGTCTGGACAGCATTGCTTGTCTCATTTAGATTTCAAGGTTTTTAGGGCAAAGTGCATGTTCTGTCTGGGTTTTGTGTCTTGCTGAGCTGTTTGACAGTTTCTACTAAATCATAACAATTCGAACAGCAAAAATGGCAATTGGTGTCTTTGAGAAAAAAGTGTCCCATGAAGCTTCCCCAGTCAAACAGTCAATACATACTTTCTTATCTGAAGAGATCCATAATAGCCAAGAAACTTCTTATTCCTAGTCATGCATTTACCCCATTCCATCAAATCTATACTGTGCTCTTGTTATAGGAGAATAGTTTAACTGGTTGGGCGGTTGTGCTGCTGTTGGCCTCTGTGGCTTTCCAGCCTGCAGCTATTATCTTTGCTAGTTCAGCACTTCTTCAAAAGAATGCTCATTTTCCATGAAAAAAATGCCATAGAAAGGATCCTGAAGATGCACTCTGGGCATATTTATGTATTCAGCTACGCTCTACTTTCATCTGTTGTTTCTGGTAAACCAGAAAGGGATGAGCCAGTTTGCATCCTGAAGCCATGTAGTTATGTAAGAAGCTCAGGTAGAATTAAGGTAATAAATCAGGACTTACATTAAAATTGGGGATCCGGTTGCCCAAAGAGCTCTGAGTCTGGAGCTGGTGTTCTTTCTGCTGGATTTGGACCCATGGGCAGAAATAGTGCGCAAGTGACTACGTAGAGATTTCCCGTGACCAGCTTTCTGTGCTGGTGCCAGCTTTCTATCAATTTTCAGGCCTCTTCCCCAGTGACAGAGCTCCGGGTTTGGATGCTAAATTGTGATATTCTCTTCTTCCATGGTACTTAGAAAAGAAACAGTGGATACCTACCTAGGTATTGACGTTAAATATTTGCCCAGTATTGCAAAAATTAGTGAGAAAAAGAGAATCTTTTCTTCAATGGGAAACGTTATACTGGCAGTAACGTCTGTTTATAACAGTAAATAATTTTTTGTCTCACCAGTGTATGCTGTCTGGTTTTCTTTTTCTGTAAGCTCAAAGAGGCAGAGGTTATTAATGGAAAGTGCAGAGTAAGTTTTAGCTCTCATCTAGAATAAAATGTCACAGGTCTCGGTTAATTTTGCCCATGGATAGCCTGTTTGTTCTTTCCTTTAGCTGACTGTACTGGGGTTTTGAGCCTGTGAGCAAAAATATCTTTCAACTTCTAAGTCTTATTTTGGCACTCAGCTACTCAGGCTTTCCTTTGAACACTACCCCTCTGTACCAATCAGAATACGCCTTATATGGTTGTGTTCTGGCATCATTAACAACCTCTGTGAGTTTTGTTGTTAGCAGAATACGGCCAAGATTTCACCCTCACTCCCCAGAAAACTATGCAAACCTGCTTCAGGTTTTATTTTCTTATTTGTTTTTTAAAAGTCTACTGAAGATGTTTGGGCTGGCATAAACATAGCAATGCCAAAAACACTGGACCGGTTAAGGAAAATGTCTGGGCTGGCATGAATTAAATATGGTGCAAAATTTGGGTCAGGACTCTGTTGACTCCGTGGTGAAAAAGTGGCAACAGCAGCAGCAGTTCCTCACATCTATGTACAAGAGCAGTTGAGGGCATATAACTGTTCACCCAAAGTTCATGTATACTGCAGTATGAGAAACCACGAACTAGATGTTTCACTTAGAGGTTTCTCATTTATGCATTGCTTCAACCTGACCTAAAAGCCTTGGTATGTGTGTGCATACATGTATTTATATATATATATATATATACATATAAATATTCTCTGAGCTACCCACTAAATATTCAAACAGATTATAAATCCTATGTAAAAAAATAATTTCCTGTTTTAGTAATTTCCCCATAAAATAGTAGCACAGAATTCCTGCATGTTGATGCAGAAAATAAATTACAATATGGAGTCTATGTAAGCTTAGATCTTCTTTGCACAAAACCAACATGCCCAATTCTTTCACATACAAAATACTCCGAGATACATACTAGACATGCACTATTCCAGTCAAGTAATTTTCTTCTCAGGACAAGGAGAAAATGTGTCCTGTAGCTCTGTTTTCAAGTGTTTGAGAGTTTCTTAATGTTACTTTTAATAACTTGGATAGGTATGTTCAAGAATTGTCATTATTTTACAATGCATTGGATCCAAAGATTTTTGAGTGGGATCAGGTAGAGTTAGCATTCATGGCACCTGTTGTGGTCTTGGATCTTTTTGGCTTTGGCCATAAATTGATTGAAGTACTGTAGAGAAACATGGAGTTTATTGAATTCAGGGTTTTCCAATGTTACTGATTATGAATTACAGAAACTCCAGTGATAATTAGGCCCAGAAAAATTAAGTTTTTGATGGATTCCATAGTGTTTCTCTTCAGGAATTAAAGCTTGGCCTGTTCTGATAAGAGGTATCCTTCCTTCCCTCATCCTCCCTGCCAAGGATAAATGTCAAATCAGTTATAAACTTTTATGCCTGTTTATGTATAGCATGAATTTGCTCTCTTCTTTACATGATTAATGCTATTAACTTCAGCGCCACTACTGAAGTAGTGGGTGAGCTGGATTTGATTGTGTATGTATGCACTAGGTATTGTATACGATATATAGGTATCATCTCTTATCCTCTGTATTATTTTTTGAAAGCGTCTCTTTTTGTTTGAAAATCAGTTATACCAGGAATCAGATGTGCCATCTGTATAGCAGTTGCTATTGTCAGCTTTCTAACTTCAAAAATTGTGCATAATGAAAAGTAACCATAAACTGTGTTTTAAAAGCTAAGGTACACGTGTGTCTGTTACTTTTAAAGATACTTCCTTTGTGAAAGATACAGGTTGAGAACCTGCTTTCATTTATTTAACATATAGTCTTGTCATTTATTTCAATGGGAGAAGTATTATAATTTCATGACTTGATTGTGAAGTCACTCTTGCTGGACCTAATGGCCACTGAATGTGTATCAGTCACAGCTGCAAATGAGAAATCACATTTATTTCAGATAAAAAATATAGCAGAGTGGCTGAGGGAGCTGGGGTTGTTTAGCCTGGAGAAAAGGAGGCTCAGAGGAGACCTTATCACTTTCTACAAACACCAGAAAGGAGGTTGTAGGCAGGTGGGGGTTGGTGTTTCCCCCCAAGCAACCAGCAACAGGACAAGAGGAAACTGCCTCAAGCTGCTCCAGGGGAGGTTACAGCTGGACATCAGGAAGAATTTTGTCACTGGTGGTCAAGCACTGGAATGGGCTGCCCAGGGAAGTGGTGGAGTCACTATCCATGGAGGTGTTCAAGAAGCAACGGGACATGGCACTTAGTGCCATGGTTTAGTTGACATAGTGGTGTTGAATTCGATGATCTTGGAGGTCTTCTCCAACCTTAATGATTCAATGATTCTATGTGGGAGAAGGTAAGGGGAAAGTACTAAAATAAAATGTAATATTTTGTCTTATATTTAAGTGCAGTTATTCGCACTTTGAAAAATTACTCCATGGATCATGAATGACTGCAGTGAAGTCAGTGAGTAAGACTGGGGCCTGATCATACTGAGTTCCTTAATATAGACCTGATCCAGGGCTTATTCAAGTCTGTTGGAATTTTTTCATGCATTATGAATATAAAGTTGATTGCATTAGCAATCCTTTATTTCCCCAATTATTACCAAGGTTTGAAATTTACCATGTACAGAGGGGCAACAGTGTCTACAAAAGACAAATAATGATTAAAGCCATCAGATTAGATCTTAAATGGGAAGAAAATGCTGCAGAGGCCTTTTGTTGCACCAGCATGTAGACTGAATGATTGTGAGGATGACCTTTTATCTAATTTGCCCTATCTTCCCATAGTTTGTCTACAACTTGATAGCATTATCATTTTATTAATTAAAAAATAGAATACTTTTCCTCCACTGTATCAAGATAAATGCATTTTACCTTTCATATGCTGGAACTTCTGTACTGTAATCCTAATAGCAAAAATTATTATGATAATGAACAGCATGTGGTAGTGGATTCTTATATTAAACCAAACTTGTACCTCAAAAATATTTCTTTAGTTTTCTGATTTACTGTTATAAGACATTATAACTATTTCTAACCCCCTCAATAAAAAATGCCTTCTTCTCTATGAAGGCAAAACATAACTCACAAATGCACTTAAAAAACAGCTGTCATATTAAATGAGACCTCTACACAATGAAAGTTGGTTTCAAGCTGTCCCATGACTCAACTAATTATTATTTCTCCAAATATTTATACTTGATTGTTATGCTTACCACAAGGTGCCTTCTTGCGTAATCTGACATTTAGCATGTTTTAGTCTAAAATAAATATTTTTACTTATAAAGAAGGTAAAAATCAAGACAAAGACTCATAAAACCTTGGAATAGCAAAACTAGTTTTAAACTAGCTTTTGTCCCTCCCCCGCTTCAATCCACTAGCAACTCAACTTTTGCACTATTCAGGGAGCTTTCTTTTGTGAATAGCTTAGGTTTATCAATTAGCATGAGAATATTCCTTCCTTGCATAATGTCAAAATCACCATCTAAGGAAGCCAAATCATTTTATGGTTTTCTAAATTACCAAAAAGTGCACAAATGGTGACCTTCTTCGGTGTGAACTTATCTTTTGGAACATTTTCAGAATAAAAAGTATACAGAAAATATTTTTTGGTTTTGGTTTTGATTTTTTTAAAATTTCTGTTAATGTTGACACAAAAGAAAAGGTGATTTTCCTGGTGGGCTATTGATAAAACTCCAGCATCATCAGACTGCTTAGTGAAGATGGTGATAGTGTTGTTTGCATTGTTAAAATGTTTAACATTCAGAAAGATGCAAATCCTATAGAATGAAGCACCTTTTTCTCTGGAGGGAAAATGAATGCCTAGTAAGTTTTCCCTTTCCTTCTGCAAGATGTTTTAGTTTCACTAATAGAGTTGTGAAAAAGCTGAAGTTTATATAGAGTGCTTATGCTGTTAAAGCAAAAATTGAATTTTTATTGTCTGACTAAGGAAACAACTGCTTCCATCTAGGGGGAAGAAAATGAGATTTTCTAATAAGGAAGGACTCTTCCAATTGCTTCTAAATAAAATCTGAATATTTTAGTGAAATGAGAGACCTCAGAAAATATGGATATTTAAAATAACTGCAATCGTAAAATAAGTAAGTCCATCTGCTTGCTGATCCACAGGGTCTGAACTTGGATTCAGTCTCCTCACTGCAGAATTAAGTGAGATTAAAGATTTGCTTATATATTTGGTATGAATTAAATTAACCTAAACATATGGGGGTCAGCAGCAGACCTAGGGACCCTGTATATCTTCAATTAGTACATAAGTACTACATGGCTCTGGCTTTTTCCCAGGGATAAATTTCCACAAGGGTTGCATTTCTCTCCTTGCTTTACATTACAGTGGATAGACAGGCCAGAGCAGTGTAGAGGTACAGTGAAACTTTTTCCTGTG
The DNA here is from genome assembly GCF_017639235.1 of Corvus kubaryi. Lineage (NCBI taxonomy): Eukaryota > Metazoa > Chordata > Aves > Passeriformes > Corvidae > Corvus > Corvus kubaryi. The sequence goes on from NW_024581962.1 coordinate 245,936, forward strand.
CTGGGTGGTGTTTTCTACAGAAAAGCCATGATAATGGCTCTCTTCAGGGACCCTCACAGCAGCAGTGAATATCCATATCCATCAGTTTTCTTGTGATGGGCGACATAGAAAATGATGGGGCAAAGGGGTGGCTCCTCAGCCTATGGCCGTCTGTGCAACACCAAGCCTGGGCCTGCTCTCCTTCTGGCTGGGGCAAGAGCAGCAAGTCACCAAGTCATTGCTCCTAAAGCCCTCCTACAGGACCTATAAGTATGAAATGAATTGCCATTAGGACAGTAATTTATCCTTTTCTTGCCATACTCTTACACCTTTTTTTTGTTTCCTTCTTTCACCTTTCCCTTTATTGTCCTTCCTTTTTGTGCACACTGTCTTCCTCTTTCCCTTTCCTTAGTAGTCATCAACTTCTTCACTTCTTCCTCCTTCTCTTCTGGCTTTCAAAACGTCATTTTCCAGACCTTATTCTCTCTTTTTCTCTTTCTTTGTAAGTTCCTTCAAATGCTTTTTCTTAAACCATATAAAGGTCTTACATTTAAAATAGTGTCTATAATTTTAGCTTCTATTTTTAGCATGTCTTTTTTTTTTTTTTTTTAATGACTGGTTTTGGTTCAATTTCCCTTATGTTTGGCATAAATAAATTGTACTCTGAAAAGCCCTTATGATTAGTTATGGGTTGAAGTACATTCTTAGAGGAAAAAGGGGATTAAATGCATCCAGTAACACACAATGGAAAGAAAGGGAAGTTGGGAGGGGTGAAACCAGTTGTGCTGACAGGATGTCTGAGGAACTGTTCTCTCCCCTAAAGCAGATATTAGCACTGTCTGTGAAGATTACAGCTACCCCTGTTTGCAATGTCCTTCCCTATAGGAAGCACACAAAGTGAAACAGAGTATCTGAACTTTGAATGCAGGCTGCAGAGAAGCATAAACAGGCAATCAAATCCAGCTATAAAAACATCTATATGCAATACATTTGAACCCTAGCATATTGAATGCTTTTTATTATAGTTATTAAGAAGAGTCTGCGAGATCTGAAAAATAGCCTTATCCTAAAGGGAAAAGAAAATGACACTCTTTATTTGAAACTATTACTTACTGTACCACTTCAGGAGGGTTAACTGCATTGTCTAACATGCATCATCTTGGCATGCTAATTTTTCATGGGGGAATTCAGTTATGTAATTCACTGCATTCAATACTTACTGGAGTTACATGCTCTATAGAGGGGATTACAATACGGACTTTTGTGTGTACTTAGCAATAAACATATGGAATAAATTATCAGGGAAAAGCAATCTGAAATAAAGGATACAAATGGGTAAAGTTTGTTTTGTGGAAGGAACAAACAGACACTTGTAATCCAACAGCAGAAAGTCTGGGACTAAAAGACACTGAAAAGGGTCAGGTAAGAGCAAGCGGTCCTTTCTTAATCTCATAACTGCATGAATCAGAAGCTGTCATGTGTGCCTTTCATATTAAACACCAAATTTGTGGGCCTAATTACTTAGCTGCACTTTCATATGTCATCTTCAAATTCTTTAACCTCAGTGTTCTGAGTCTACAATAATTTCCCAATTAATCACTGCAAATTGGTGACAGCCTTTAACAGCCACTGTGATGAAGCAGGAATGAATCTATATGTTCATTTCCAAGGGACAGGTTTCAAAACTTCTTACCTTACTTTTAGAAGATGAAGGCAATAAAGATGGTGTGACAACTTGCTAAGACATCATTTCTGCACTGTTACTAAAATGCTAACTTTTGTGGCCAGAAAGTATCACAGCTCCTTACAGTGAATGTTGAGAGCTCTCATGACTTATGAGGAAAAGACACAAAATAAGAAGCAGGCCTTGCTGTTCTGAGGGAGGAAGATAAGTGACTGGGTTTAGGGAAGTGTCTTAGGTAAAATTTATTAGGAAGTGCTGGTGGAAGGAGGCTAACATTGCTAGAAGAAAATATCAGCGACATGGTGAATCTATTTGTGTTTAAAAGATTCAAGAGAATTTGTTACCTCCTAATAAATCTGGGAAAAAAATGTTGTGGTTCAATGTTTTCCACAAGTAACAGAAGAAAGAGAAACTGAATTGAATAGAGCAGTGTGTAGAGTAATCCCATCCACCCATACATAATTTTTGTACTGTGCTGCAGTTTAGATGGAATTTGCATGTTGTGTAAGCTTCAGTTTAGCTCTTTCCATAGGCTTGATTTTCATCTACTGCCCGTGCTTCTGGCAGATTTTACATGTGGTGTTAAGAAACGTGGTAAAGATTCTGTGATTAAAATGGTATAATGCTTGGTGAGGCATTCTTCTCAGCACAGGCAAGAGCAGTATTACTGTGAAGGCTCTTGGTATTGGACAATGGAAGAGTCTGAGATTTTCTTGAAAGAGGAACAAAGCAATAAAAGAATTGGTTTGATACCTGTCCCTCCCTCAAACCCTGAGCAGTCAGATCTCACTGACTTCAGGATACTTGTTGAAGGAACTGTACTTCCTAAAAAAGGGAAAGGGGTTTTTGGAGGTTCCATCAATAATGCAAATTACTTCTCACTTTTAACTAAGGTGAGTAAAGAATGTGGTAGCTAATATCCCAAATTCACAAATGGTTGATATTCAAAACCTGTAAAAAAAGATTTAACAGTGATAGTATTATAAAACTACAACTATAAAATGCCATTATTGCATAGCATATTATTTTGGATCCCGCTTGTGATTATTATTCTTCAAGCATTTTGTTTTTAAAAACAATATAAAAATTGAACATATTCCTATGGAAAATCACATTTTAAAATATGGGGATATGTAACTTTTCTGACATTCAAAATGAGATGTTTTTAAGGCTGTTCCATGGGCTTTGGAGATGCAAGGAGACCTAGCATTCACATCCTGTAACAGGGACTGAAAATGTCAGCCTAGAGGCAATGTTAGAAAACATGATAGGTCAAATTCCTTCCTTAAGGAAACTGTCCAGCGCTATCAATAGAATATTACTATGTTTCCTTAGCAGATAGTTGTTTCACTGTATGACAGATGCTATGAAAAAAATTTAGTGCAACTGTTCTCTGCACAGGCTACAAAGTCAGCCAGACCCTCAGAATTTGTTGTGTTTCTGCTGGCTGGCAGCACACATGTTAAAGAACTTTCTCAGCTAGCATTGCTTACTAAATAAATGTTTCTTTCACAGAAATGTCCAATCCCACAAGTTCCTGTGGTGCCTCTCAGATTTTATTGGGTATTCATTTTGCTGCGCTTGAGAATTATAAGAAGATGCTGAGCATCTGTGTTGCAGGTCCTAAGGCTTTGGGTACACTTACTGTGTAGTTATCCTTAACACAAAACATCCTGTGACAAAAAACAAAGGAGGAAACAGAAAAGCGCTAAATATAGACAGTATTATTGCAGACATTTTAGAATCAGATGAACTGGGAAACAAAGCACTGACATACACATCCTATCCTCATCTCTATCTGTGTGTCAAATTATCCTCTATGAGAAAAACAGAATCTCTTAACAACTGACCTGTTGCTCATCTAGCTATAAAGAAATCATTAACCTATTATGATGCACACATGCTGTTCCACCTGGCAGGAAGATGTTTCAATTTTATTCTTTGACAAAGATTTCAAGGAAGACACCATGCTCAAAAGGAAGAAAATCAACTGAGCGTGATGTAGAACTCTGATATTTTTTAAGGATCGTTAAAGGGATCTTTAATGAAAGCAGCTGAGCAAAGTGTAAGAGAAAGAAATAGACTCATAGAGGACCTTGAGTACATTTGCAAGAGAACAATGACATCCTTATGTTTCAAAATGAAGTAGGAATGTGGGGAGGCTGGGCTGAGACTACTGGGATAATGAGGCTTTATGAGGGGGACTATTTTGTCCCAGAGCAACCTTTTCATTTGCCCTGGACAAGCTAAAGTCTGTAAGAGGTACAACATATCTCTCCATTCTGTGGCAGACAGCTATTCAAGGGAGAGTCTCCCTTGCCTTATTGCTGAAGTACTTTGTATTCACTTTCTCAAACTCCTGTTGGTCCTATTTGATCTACCTTAGTCAGGCTAATTCTTTCTTTGTGCTTGCAGTTGATACAAAGCTGGGAGAGGTGGGTGATATATCAGAGGGTTGTTAGGCCTTTCAGATGCATCTTTACAGGCTGGAAAATTGGATCAAAGGAACCTCATGGAGTCCAACTATAGAAAATAAAGAGTCGTTCCTCTTGGAAGGCATTACCAGCCCCATGTACCAGTATGAACTGGGAAGTGATAGTCTGGAAAGAAGTTCTGCAGAGAAGAACTTGGGGTCTTTGGTGGACAACAGGTTGAGCATGAGCCAGCAACATGCCCTTCAGACAACAGTGTTCTGACCTGCCTTAACCAGAGCATTGCCAGCAGATTGAGGGAGGTGATCTTCTGCCTCTATTCACCAGTGGTGAGGCCTCAAGTGGAGTGCTGTGTCCAATTCTGGCCTTCCCAGTACAAGAGACAAGGAGCCGCTGGAGACGATCCAGCAAAGGGCTATGAAGGTGATCAGGAGAGAGGAGCATGTCTGTTATGAGGAAAGGGTGAGGGAGCTGGGCCTGTTTAGCCTCTGGAAGAGACAACCGAGAGACCTTTATCAATGTCTGTCAGTATCTGAAGGGAGGGTGTCGAGAGGAGGGGGCCAGACTCTTTCCAGTGGTGCCCAGTGACAGGACAAGAGGCAATGGGAAAACTTCAACACTGAACTATGGAAAACATACTGTCAGGGTGACAGAGCACTGGAACAGGCTGCTCTGGGAGCCTGTGGAGCTTCCCACTCTGATGATACTCAAAACCCACCCAGATGTGGCTCTGTGCAACCTGCTCTAGGTAAAGCTGCTTTAGCAGGGGAGTTGGACTAGATGATTTCCAGAGGTCCCTTCCAACCCCACTGGCATTCTGTGATACTGTGATCCTGTGATCTCTTCTAGGAAGAAGAAGAAGAAGGCTGGGAGTGTTCCGCCTGGAGAGGAGAAGGCTTGGAGGAATCTCATCAGTGTACATAAATACCTGCCAGAGAGGGTGAAGAAGACTGAGTCAGACTCTTCCCAGTGGGCCCAAGTACAGAAGGCAATAGGCACAACATTGAAACACACAAAAATATTCTGGACCATAAAGAAAGACTTCTTTTACTATGAGGTTGGCTGAACGTGGCTAAAAGGTTTCCCAGAGATATTGCAGAGTTTCCATTCTTGGAGATACTGCAAACCTGTGTGGACACGGTCCTGGGAAAACTGCTCTAGAGTATCTTGCTTAAGCAGGGGGGTTGGATTTGATGATCTTGAGAGTTTCCTTCCAGCATCATCCATCCTGTGATTCTGATATTTGAAAAATTATTCTTAGCTTAATGTTGTGTTTAGGAAATGCAGAAATAAAACAATTCAAGAAAAAAATATTTGGCCTCAATATGGATAACTTAAGTTTAGAATTTAAATACAAAATTAAGACAATAGAGCTGATATACTGAGGTTTTTTTATATATGGTATGCGAAAAGAGTTACCCTAAGCATGGAATTGAGCTGTGGATTTCTCTAGCACAATAAGAAACTTTGCTGTATTCATTTCAAAATTTTGAAGTGAAAATTTTATGAATTTTATTATGGATCATAAGTACTGATACACACTGTATTTTTGTTGGAATATCAGAAGAATATTTTATATGGATAACCAGACAATTTTCAAAGTGACACCAGACAAATCAAGCTTGGTTATGTCAATAATTTTTGGCATCAGCTGAAAAGATTCCTCAGTTTCTAAAATCCAACACCATAGACAAAAAAGGATGTTGTAACAATTTTATGATTGATTTATCAGCATAATTAAGTCTTTAAGAAACATTACAAGACTAATACATTCCTTGGACTAGCTTGTAAAAAATGAGAGTAGAAGCACTGAGATATGTGATGAGACATTAGAATTTGGTAAGGTACTGAGGCTGCCACTGCTTAGTGCAAATTGGTCAACCTGGGAAATAGACAAATAGACCAATACCTTAAAAGTACAAGTAATTTGGAATAAAGTGAAATACAGGCATAATCTAAGAAGCTGAAATCACTTAGAATCTCTGGACCATGACTAGAGGGGGTGAAAACTGTTAATTTCCTGCCTGCAAACTATAGGTGCAGCAGAAACAGTCCACAGGTTGATGCACTTGTGGCTCAGGAACCCTTGTGTCATCTCAGAAAGCAAGTTGGCTTCTCATTCCCCAGAAAAAGTGTACCTGTTTTAAACAAAATTCAAGTGATAACCCCCCCACCTTTTTAAGACTAAAATCTTTAACTCTTAGACAGGAGAAAACACTTGGTAAACTCCAGGATTTCATTGTGAACTAAATGGACTTGGTGTGGGGATTAACTCTATAAGCAAATAACTGTCTGGCAAATAAACTGTTTGAAACAGTTTGATCAAAAATAGCATGTTTCTTCAGAAGCTATGTATAATAGCTTAAAAAGGTGTCAGACTTTCAAGAGAAGACATGAAGAAGAATTGAAGTTATTTACTAAGGATAGGGATATTCTCAATAAACTAGAGAACAGAGCTAAAAAACCCCACTTGTCCATGAGTGATACCAATAAAGCACTCTGTTCACCTGCAGACAAAGGTTAAGGAGAGTCGCTGGCAAGGTTCAGTGAAGGTAAGAGCAAGTGTGCACACTTGTTAGTCCCTTTGCATACAGAGAGACCCGACAGAAGTAAATAACTGTATTGGAAGGGAAAATTTTCCACCACTTACAATTGGAAAAAGGCTGGAAAAGGTATTTAATTTAGTCTTTCACTGAACTTGCTTGTTCAGAGAGTTTTGGTATGTATCATCAGAAAAATTAAGTTTGCATCTTTTCCTGTTCAACCCTTGCTTAAAAGAGATGTTATTTTCCAGACTGTTTGTTTATGCTTTACTCCTGAGGTGCGTCACCAAAATGTGTTGTAAGAAAGTTTGATGTCACAACAGCTATTAAATCTGATAGTACTTTACACCATGGGAAAACAGTTCAAAGTGTAACAAGAAAGAATGAGCAACCTTAGAAATATTCAGAGCATAGGCAAAGACTATAGAATTAAAAATTTTAAAATCTATTTAATAGAAACAATATACCTGGCAAAGTTAGCACAGCAAAGACTGTAGCCAGGTCACTACAGGAGGGAGCTCTCAAAGATGATTGCTCTCAAACACAGGAGTGGCAAGCAAAGTTTTCTTTGGAGCAGTGGACTAGGGAGGATGATGTGTGCCCAATTTGGCCGCTAGTAATTCGAGAGTGCTCTGATACAGAAGTATCTGATACACCTCAGAATATTAATAAAGCACATAGAGAACTAAAGGCACCATTTCAGAAATAGGTGGAAAGTAAAGTAAAGCACTGTCTACAGATTTGTGTAATAGGAGGCCTGATACAGTTCTCAGAGAAAATCTTTTTCAAAAAGAAAAAAACAAGGGAATTCTTCTGCATAACAAGCTATCACTAAAATTGTTTGTCAATATGCTCAAATAAAGAAAGAAGCTGTGGCCTTAGTTTCCTGAAATGAAAGATTTCATGTCTTTTTAATGGAATTCAGTGTAAGTGAACAGAACCCAATTACTGGAATTGTCAGATAAATAACAGAGTGAGGTTTTAGAGATTTATTTGTTTTTTAGGCACATATGTATGATTTTCAACTTGAATACTAATCGGGAGGAGAAGCTGTGTTGTAAATGCATGCTCCAGATATTTTTGTGTAAGAGGACAGCTGAGATAGATTATATATATGTCAATCTTTTATAACAGTAAATCTGTTTGGTCTTCCATGAAATATGGAAGACTATGACTAGAAATATTTTAAGAGATGAGACATATTAAAGAAATTATTGAAGTCGCAGGGTATGGAGAGCAGAACATTTGTAGAATCTCTTGATTGAAAAGTAATATCTGAGTAAGAAAGGAATTTTTAGGGAGGTAACTGAGTAGTGATTCCTAAAATACCCAGGTAAAGAAAACATTACTTTTATTTTTTTAATGTATGTTGAGTGGATAATTGAAGTTTTAAAGTGAAGAAACAATGGTGCTCTACACCCCCACAGTATGATACCTAGGCTGGTACAAATAGGTTGGGATTGGCCTGGCATAACAACCTTTATCTGCATGACTGAGAACAGTGGAACATAAAGGGCACTGCCACTGAGTCCTGTGGCAGAAGATTACACTCTACAATGTACAATTCAGTATCAGGGAGACTACTCTGCATTTGGCTTGTGGTGGGTTAGCCTTGGTTTGCTATCAGGTGCTCACCAAGCAACTTTCTCCCTTTGGTCCTCCTTCTTTACTGAACTTGGTATTTGGATAGTTTCTTTCATGTTTTCTCACTCTTCTCTCTCACAGTTGCTGTGCAGAGTTTTTTGACCTTTTTAAAAGCTGTTATCCCGGACTATGAGACTGATAGACTGAGCTTTGGCCAGTAGTCAGTCTGTCTTAGAGCCAGCTGGAACTGACTTTATCCAACACAGGGGTCAGCGTTGGATATTCCTGGTTTCATCTCACAGAAGCCACCCCTGCAGCCGCCCTGCAAACCTTGCCAGCAGCACCAAATACACCATTCTTTCTACAACTTACAATTCTTTAGAAATCTGAAATAGATCTCAGTTCTGAGGCTTACTTATGGAAGAGAAAAATCTAGGCCAAGGCAAGTGAACATAAACCGATGGTCCAGCAAAATGTGCTCCCAGATCAATATTGCTTTCTGTTATTAGCCAAAAAAAGTATCCAGATTCCTAAATAATATATTTCTGCTCTGAACCAACTTTATGAGAGATTTGCATCACCAAAAGAGACATCAGTGCAGGTTAATTCATCTCTGGTAGTGATATGTCATACCTAGCACAGCAATATATAACAGAGAAGTACTGTTTAGTGATTGTGAAGCAGAATGCTTCTGCAGAAATACGAGCAAAGCTTGCTGTTTCTGCTGCTGCAAACATGTTTGAACTTGCAATCACTCCTCTGCAGTCAAAATAATAAAGGGCTTGAAGAAGAAGCCAGACTTGGAAGATATTTCTTGTTGTATTACAGCACCAATCCAAAGAAACTTGGACTATGTCATCTGTTGATATTTTATGTAGGATAGAAGTGAAACCAAGTGGACCCTGTGGAGGAACAGTTTTACGTTACAAATTTCTCTCAGTAGAAATTGTAATTTGTGTGTCTGTAATGCTTAGTAAGGCTAGACACTGACCCTGAGATTTCCTCATTTGGTTAGAGCATGGTGCTAAAAACACCTAGGTAGCGGGCTCAATCCCCGTATGGGCCTTTCGCTTAAGAGTTTGACTTGATGATCCTTGTGGGTCCCTTCCAACTCAGAATTGTCTATGATCTGTGACTGGTCTCTACCTAGTGCCTCTGTAGTTTTCATCTCTATGAATAAGATCTCTTTTCCTCAAAAAACCAGGAGAATAGAGAAATTTCAGAAAGAGTACTTACTAATGACACAAAGAAAAGCTTCATCATTTTCACTTCATGTCCTAGATCATTAATCTGACCACAAAGAGTAATGAATAGAGTAATGTCAAATAACACTATTTCTTTTTAGAGAACATAACAGCTTAACAAAATTCTGTATAACACAAAGGGGTCACCTCCTAGAGGGGGAAATTTTATTCCTTGAAATCACTTTACTATTAAAGAAGATATTTCTTTTATTTTCTATGCATTTTCATGTGCAACAACAACAACAACATTGTTTGCTTGATTTTTTTATACAATCAATGCCTTCAGGAAAGGATTATTTAAGACAGCAATGGAAAATACAATAGGCCTCTTGAAGAAGTATCTGTAGTCTTTGAACCACAGGTTTAACTTGTACCAAACCATAATTTTTGCCTGAAATCTTTGCTGCAGTACACTTTGGTTATGGTAATACGTTTGGGTATCTTATATTACACTTTCAGAATGGGTTGAAATTGGAACCAAGTTTTTCTTGAGTGAAAAAGTACTCTTTTCAAAAGCAACTACCAAAATCTTGACACTCTAAAATGTTAGAGATGTTTGAATTCAGTGCTTGGGAACTTGGAGTAGATACGTTTTATTATGGCAGAATAACATACTGATGGAGTGTTGTTAAGCCCTTGCTTTAGATTTATGAGGCCAATCTTCTCAAGCTCCTGTCATGGAGAGTGAGTTCTCCAGGAAATGGCGGGCTCCTCAGTCAGAAGCTCCTGAACCTTTCTCTAGGGATGCCCATCTCTTTTCATGGCCTTGGGGGTTTTCCAAAGAGCTGAGTATCTTAAAGCGAAAGTCAGCATCTAAAAAATGCTTTCCACTTTCATAAAGTCCAATAATCTTTCAGTAGAAATTCTGAGAATTTTCTGGTAAAGATAACAATTTTTCACCCTCTCCTTCTGGTCCCATGTAGTTAATATATGATTTGATCAATGTAAGTATATTAAAATATATAACTTATATAACATTTATACTTTGCTCCCCTCAGCTTTGGAATAAGTTTTTTGTACAATAGGTTTGTGCAACTATATAAATGATGAAAATTTGATATTGTATGCTCCTGTGGGTCTAAAAATGTGTACATAATTCTTTTTAAAACCAATATCCAAGTCTTAATACACTTGGCATTATAAAATGCTGTCTGTCAAGTATCCAAAAGAATGAATTTGGCAAATAGAAAGATAAAGAACAATGGTTGAAGAATACTGCAACTTATAAGTCAAAGAAAACCCAAAAACCCAATCTTTCTGTAAGTTAGTATAGCTCTGAAAGCTTAATTATGATGAGTGACTTCAAAATGCTTTTTGTCCCTTTCTTACATGGTGCTGCATTTGGATGGTTAGCTGTTCATGATATTCAATTTTTATTTGTAATAAACCCTGTAACTATGAGAAGTACATGTGTTTTTAGTTATTCTGGTTTTGCTTGTTTAATAAACAGGAGTTGTAATCTCTGAAAAGAAAACAAAGTATTTGCTTCGTCATAAGCAAATGGCAGGCAGGTTGAGGAAAAAACACTATTATCACCCACAGCTTTTTCAGAGCTTGCAGAAATACCAGTAATTCTATATGCATAAGATAAAATGAAAATTTTTCTTTTTATTTGATGAAAACTTGATTTTTAGTGATTAAGGAAACAGAGAAGTGAAGTGAAGGAGAAAAAAATATCAAAGTGCATGGAAGGCATCCAAATTACTGGGAGGTAAGCTAGAGTGGAAACTTAGTGCAGATTAAATGTTCTATGGTATATGTATTTTCCTGGGTATAAGGACAGGGGAGACTGGAGAAAAAAAAAAATTCTTTAAAATATGTAGCTCTAGGAGCATAGGATTAAGTCCATAAGATCCAGGAAAAGTAGATTAATATTTTTGGGTCATTAGATTTCTTGTTATAACATTTGAACTTCATTTACTAAAAAATGGCAAGTTCTGACTCTTGTAACAGACAATTAGAGAAGTGTATTGGGTGAGATCTGTGCTTTGAGAACAAATATGTCCTCTTTCCTCATTTTCTGCATTAAATATTTCTGAGGTCACAGACAAATGTGAAATTTGTATTATTCACTTAGAAGCTGTTCATTTTTATGGTTATTACGCCTAAATGGTGTATGAAAAGAAAACAGCTTTAATGCAACAGACCAATTTTTGAGCCAGAGAGGTCTTGCAGTTGTAAGTAAAAGGAGACCCAAAAATTACAACTGAAATTGAAAAATTGAAATTTTTGCCTTTCTTTGGCTGAAACTGCCTGAACTAAGAAGGTGTACACTTTGGGAGAAAAATGTTTTTTCTATTGCTACAGATCTGATCATGTCAAAGAGTGTCAAACTGTTTAGAGCTTCACTGAGAATGAGATAAATAATTGGCAGCTGATTTCAAAGGCCCTTGCAAAAATTCCCACCAATACCTCCCAGTAATTTGCACTTTCTGTGGGAGTTACACTTCCAAGTACAGACTTTACAAAAGGTACCTTGTTGTGAATATTTGAGAACCTCATCTCTGACCTGGTACTACTGATAAGTCTGAGATTTATAAGGAAGCCAGGTATCTTTCCTCTGAAATAAAATCCCATACTCCCCTTTTAGCTTTCTACCTCTGTCCTTCTGACCAGACTTGATCTTCCCTGATACCACAGAAGTGAAATAAGAAATTAAACATTTGATCATCTGTTTCTTAAATGGAGCCTTTCTCCATTTGTACATAGTTGGAAATTAAAAAGAGAAGTGCCAAAATTATCACGTGTGAAGAAAAGTCAAATAAGTTACAGAGGACAAGATTGTATTAGTCCTGAAATATGCAGGTAATACTGATCATAAAGCTACAGAAAACCTTTCAGTGGATCTTGAATACACAGGCTGGTGAGCAGATCACCTTTAATTTTTCCTTCCCGATCTTCAATGTGTCACTAAATGGCATGTCTGAATTTGATGAATTTTCAAAGAAATGTTCTGTTCATCCATGACATCTATTTCATTGCCCTGGACTCTTTTTCACTTTAATAAATCCAGCTGGAGATGACACACAGGAAACAAAGTCTCATAATCTAAAAGTATTAAATGTATCTCAGTGTTATCTCAGTGATTTTTTTGTGTGTCAACTTGTAATGACTACAAGTGTTATTTTCTCTAATAAATTAATTAATTAACTTTACAGTGCAGGAAAATTTACTAAAACATTCTACATCAAAATGTGGGACTGTGGGGAGGCATGATTTGAAGTTCTTTTCTGTTAATTTCTTCTACCATTGTCCTTATTCTAGCACAAAATTTGACATCATTGGTGAGAAGAAATAAAACAGGGAAGCAAAAAGTTCAGGTCTGTTGTGACAAACTAGAGTAGACTTAGGACAGTTGTGAATTATAGATATTATTTAAAATTTATTGCCTGGGGGATTTTTTAAATCAGAATTTGTGGTTGTTTTAAATCAGAATTTTATATAACTTTTATAAAAGTAGTTAAATAAAATTTTCTCCTGCTATTATTTTTCTCTTGTTATTTTTATTTTAAAATTTATTTTATTTTTATTTTTATTTTTATTTTTATTTTTATTTTTATTTTTATTTT